>NC_068997.1:38969427-38974391 GCF_001194135.2 Octopus bimaculoides
ATAATTTTTTTAAACGTTTGTGGTTGGACCTATCAATGTAGTTAAAATGTATGTGGGTGGGAACGTCATTGATATCAGGACTAATAAAAGTTTGTACGTTTTGTAAAGTGGTAATTTCATTTTTTAAATTTTGATTGTTTGCATCATACGCAGTGATATAACTTTTTTGAGGGGTGGGGGTGGGAAGTTTGAGGATTCTGCGTGTTTGCGTGTGTCTGTAACTGTGGAGGTAGGGGAGAAGATTAGTGTTAGAGGTGGGGGTTGAGGTGACTGTGGGAGCCGTTTGGATGTCAATATCTGTGGGCATGGGCAGGGGAAAAGTGTCCGTGGAAGAAGGGTGGGATCTTTTCTTTTTCCTGGATACTGTACTCCATTCGCTGTCCAAAGCTTGTGTCTCTTTTCTTTTCATGTTTTACAGTTCCTCTCTGCTTGTTTCTTTGACTACTGGCACTGTAGGGGTGCGGCTGTTTTCGCAATAGGTGGGGGAGCTTTTGTTTTCACTGGTGGAAGGCATTCAGATCGTAAGTGCCCCTTTTGGCCGCATCTTGGCTTTCTGCCCTCCACCATTACGCTCAGGATCGTTTCCTCACCCACCCGTATGATGTCCGCTATCAGTTCGAGGTCGTCTTGGGAGGCCTGTATTGACATTTCCAGGTCTTGAACCTGCCAATTTTGTTGATGAATTTTCGTGGCGTGGAGGATTGTCCTCCAAGCCCAAAACGATAACGGCCACCAGCCAGGCAACGTCAACCTCCAGTGAGATTTCTCCTACCCTCACCCTGGAAGTTTGCCTTCCAAAGTAGGTAAGTAGGAGTACCACTTCATTCGATTTCAAAGGTGACATTGAGTGTTGCCTGGCCTTATATTCACTTGCGAACCGCACCTCTATTGTCGCGAACCGATTCCCTCTGGCAAGATATACATCTTGCCAGATCGGTTGTAGGCATTTTCCCGCCTATTCTTTGGTAATTCTTTCCAGTTTTTTTCCTTAAGTCATATTGTCTTTAAAATAATGGTTTTCAGAGCGGTATCTTGCGTCACCTCGCTGAGAGGGGTAAGTTTGATCTCATACCCTTTTCTTTGAAGCATTCCTTTAAACTTGCTTAGTTCTTGGTTTTCAAGTTTCAAGTTTTTCCTGTTGACGCCGGCTACAGCTGCAAAGTTGTTTACTTTTTGTTTTCCACTTGTAATTTTGTTCATTTCTTTTGTGTCTTTCAACAATTTTCTGTTCAAATCCTGAACTTGTTGGTTCAAATCTTCCTACGACGCAGACACATCTGATGAACTTATGCTCAACATGATGGGAAAAATATTCAAAAAGGGGGAACATTTTTTCCCAAGGGGGAAACCATTAACAAATCTGCCAGAAGGCAGTAAAATAAGGGGTTTCGAAATAAACACAATAAAAGTTCAACAAAACGGTAATACTTCCAACAATAACTTCAACAAAAATCACAATATTTATCAAAAAGATGTCCAAACCAACCGATCAGTTTCAGATGATTGTAAAACGGTGAAAAAGTATGAATGTTAATTTATTGATGCATTTGGGTAAGCTAGTGTCTGTATTATCAAACAATTTTTAGAAAATGTTTAAAAAAATTTCAAAACTCTGCAAAGGACCGGTACAAATTCTTCATGGTTCAAAACGTTGCTTACTTTTTACTCAACCTGATAGCAACATAATTCATATTGTTAACTACGTACCGAAAATGATAAAAATAATATTTCACTCATCGGTTCTTCATTTAGTGGATCGATTTGAAAAAAATGGTAGAATCAATACTATGATTAGTATTATCTTAAATCTTTAAAAAATGTTTTAGCTGTTGTGTTTTTTTAATCCGACGTTATAACTGGTTTTATTGACCCAGGATGAAGGCGTTTAGTTCTGATAATCACCTTATTTCATCCAGAAACAATGCATTTCGAATCACATCATTTAATAGTAACTCCATCTTTGAGACGATATAGTGTTCTTTGTGAGAGATCTGGCTACTATTTCCACCAATTTGGAAAAATAAATCGAAAGGCTCCTCCATTGGCTCAACGAACTCTCTTTAACTCAATATGTTTTGTAAATTGATTAAGGAATACAACATTAAAAGAAGCACTTCAGTAATTAAACGTTGCAACTTAATGACTGATGGTAAACCGTATCTATAGTAAAAAAAACAAAAAAACTGTTGATCCAGTCCATCAAACCGTAAATAGATGCCAAGATAAGCGCTAAATTGCAGCGGAGGTGCGTTAATATGATTAACGATTATCTCGATATCTTGTAGAGTTGAGTTTCATTTTAGATTGTGTCACTTTAGTAGAGATGGATTCTGTCAAGTTGATTTTGGGCAAGACACGCTATAGTAAACCATGTGCCTTAACAGGCTAAAGAATTTGGAGACTCAATCACCCACTTGCCCACTAAAAGTCGTGAAGCTTCCAAAAGCGCAGTTGGTGAAGTACGCATAACAAAATGTTACTATATTCTACATGATGTTGAAGTCATCTCTCATACGTCATGTTTTTAAATTTTAAACACTCATAGAGAGGGATTAATAAACTAATTGCATAGATAATCTCAGTTAATCTAAGCCGTATATTACATATATTGGACCCTACCGTATTTGTATTTACTATGCAGAACGCGCACTGAATTATTTTCACCTCGGAGATATTGCTGAGTATTCATAATCCTCGACACGGCACTTCTACTTCTGTGTATATAGCGATTTTCCGTTTGCGAACAGAGCCGATTATACCTCGCTGAAAAAATCTAATAAAATCGAAACACAACCATTGCTATCATCAAACAAAATCTGTTTTCATAATGCATTCTCTATATTTCGCCAAAATTTCAATCATGAAATTTTATTGGGACTAATTCCCTTACTTATTTTTACATAGAATAGAGGGGTTTCTGTCAACTAACTGTGTGGATATTGCTAGTAAAGCGAAAATTTAACTCACTGTGTTACTTATGTGAATCTGTACTGTATAATGGGTGCAGATAAAAGATTACAAAGTTAAACGTTATATACATAAATACAGAGAGGGAGAGAGAGGGGGGGGTAAGTAGGGATTGAGAGAGAGAAAGAAAGAGAGAAGAAACAGAGACAAACAAAATAACAAACAAATGATAACATTTTGCGGGGAGAGAGTGGAGAGAGAGATAAAGAAATCTTCGTATATATAGAATGTATACAGTATCTATCTATCTATCTATCTATCTATATATATATATATATATATATATATAAATGGGTATATATTTGTACATATATGTATATATATATATTATTATTTAACTGAACGCCACGCATCCATTTCCAAGAAATTTTATACACACACACACACACATATATATATATATATATATATATATATATATGTGTGTATACATAGTGAATGTATTTATATGACCACCACACACACAACCACACACATGAAAGTAAACATAAAAGCTAGCGTGAATATGTCTATAGGTACTTATTCAGACTGGCATATATGCAAATAGATAAATAGATTCACGTGCATATAAATTTGAGTGTGTATGTGTACGCGCGCGCATGCACGCACGCGTATATATATATATATATATATATATATATATATACAAACAAATCTATATGCAAATGTGTGTATATTTTATATATATATATATATATGAGGGTGCGTTTTATGTGTATGTACATATATGCAGATAGATAGATAGATAGATAGAGAGAGGAGTTGGGATGAGATGAGCACTTGCATGCACACATGGAAATTGAATAAGCGCATAAAAAATATCGTAGCTAAACTGATATTGTAACGCTGAAGGTAGACCAAACAACAGCTGCTGTTACAAAAAAAACAAAAAAAACGGGTTAAATAAATCTAAATAGAAAACTATTACAATAACAATAACAATGAAAATAATACGAAAAGTAATCTTGGAGGAAGAAAAAAAAAACTGGGCTAGACTATGAGAAACTGTATGAAAATGAACAAACAACGGTTCCAAAACCGAGAATAAAAATGTTATCTACCGTCATTAGATATTGCGTGAAGAAAGAAGCAAAGAAACCATAACTGTAAAAAAATGCAACACACACACAAGACAAAATCTGACAAATATCAAAAGAAAAGCGGAAAAAAGTTGATTTTCTTTAAAAAAATATAATATATGAAATATAAAGATTGAAAGAGCTTTGAAGAAGTAGCAAATACTTGAAGAAAATATAAGCAAAAACTAACCCCTGTCTCTAAAAGTAAAAATAAAACGAGTTATTGAATAACTAAGAAGAAATAAATCGTTACAGGTTAAGGGATTTGTCTGGAAAATAAGGAAAAAAAGAACCAGAAACAACTCAAAGTATTTGAAAAAACAAATACTTTTTGTATTTTGAAAGAGAATTGGAGAGAGTGAAAAGCTTTGAAGGTTTTGAATTAATGTTATATTTGTCCTCGCATTCTTTTACAAACCTTTCTGGTTTTTAGAATAAAAAATTGCTTCTCTAAATAACGCTAGTGAGCAAATTCAATTTGACTCGCTCCGACGAAATATATGCATCTAGTTTAAACAAGCAGGAAGTTTGTAAAAGCCAAGGGAATATGAGAACGGTCTAAGTTTTTTTTTATCGTTAAACCATTGTTAGGAAAGAGAAGAGAGTTAATTATTCTAAGCATACATATCTGGATCTAAAATTTAGCATTTTATCTGGAAGGGGATTGATGAAAGAAATCAAGAAGATCTATCTAACCCTCAATTGATATATATATATTGTCTCTGATTTTTTTACTTTTTTTTATCATTTGACTGCAGCTATGCTGGGGCACCGGCTAGAGGAATTTTAGTTGTAATATCAACCCGTGCATTTATCTCATTTTAAAGCCTGATACTTATTCTATCGTTATCTTTTGCTGAACCGCTAAGTTACTGAGACGTAGACACTAATACCGGTTGTCAAGTGGTGGCTGGACAC
>NC_068997.1:38974401-38975222 GCF_001194135.2 Octopus bimaculoides
ACACACACACACACACACACACACACACACACACACACACACACACACACATTTAAAATAATAAGGTAGTCAGAATGTTGGATGATTATATATATTTTTTATTTTTACATCTTATTAACATTTTTAGCGCTTTCTTTCGTTATCGGATTTATCAAAAAATGGTTTAAATTTAGATTTCTTCGCCTTTTTATATATATAAAGAATTTTCTGGGGTTTGCGAAGCAAGGAAGAAGAAAGCAGAAAATTTGTTTTTTGAGAAGGTGGGGGAGGTCCCCAGCACAGCAACTGAGTCGCCTCTTGGACATACTCTTCAAAACCTTATGCCCATTAATACCCAGCTATATACGGGACGACATAGACTTTCTCAAACACGACCCAGCTACTGTCCCAGAAGGTACTTTTAACGTCACTAATCTCTATACCAAATACCGCATACCTTAAGTCTGGAAGCTGTCAAACACTGAGTAGCGAAATACAGAAGATGTATAGATGAACGTTTCAAAACAGATTTCATTACCAAAGCCACTCGTCTACTACTAGAAGAAAGCACCTTCAGATAGATAAAGGGCACGGCTATATATATATATATATTCAACATGATAGATCGCTGACCACTCCACATATTTTTTTTTCTCTCCTTGTTTCTTTCTGTGTTCCTTTCTGTTGAAGGAGCGTAGGCTCGAAACGTTAAAGACTTTCTCTATTCCCGAGCGTTATACTAATACATCCATTTGTTGTTTACACCACCTGTCTTCGTCTGTTGTTTTTTCGTGAATTCTCCCTATATATATATATATATATATATATATATATATATATAT
>NC_068997.1:38975438-38978436 GCF_001194135.2 Octopus bimaculoides
AAATATGTATCTATATGTATATATGTATATATGTATATATATATATATATATATATACGAGAAATTTTGCTTTTCTATGGCTATTTCTTACGCTGAAGCTTTTATTTTCATGAATCTGCACACATATAAGCATGCATACATACATATAACCTCCGAATATAGATTCTTGAAGCAAAATTTGAGAAACTCCACCGGTTTCGCCAAATCAACACTTTACTATGGAGTGTAGTGGAAAACATTATTTGTAATTAGATGCTCTCAATAAGATTCTTTACAATTAAAAAAGATTACAAAATAATTTTTGCAAGGTATGAAAGTATACACTGGGCTTCAAATCTAAGGAAGGTAGTAGAACAAGTAATACATAAACTCTCAGTACATTGATTTCAAATTCTAACACAAGGCCACCAATTTTGGGCTGCAGATAAGTCGATTCCATTGATCCCAGTGCTCGACTGGTACCTATTTTATCGACTCCGAAAGGTAAAGTCGACCTCGGCGTAATTTGAACTCAGAGCGTTTGGACGAAATGCCGCTAAGCATTTTGCCTGGCATGCTAAGACTTCTGTTAGCTCGCTGCCTTAAACTCTCAGTACATTAAAGTGATATGTAATTACTCATGAAAACAGTTGGCACTTCAATGTATTATGAATCTCAGGTGGCTGTTGCTGTTTGAACATCAGGTTGAAGTGATCGCAGAGCAACGTGAAACGAAGTGTCTTGCTCAAGAACTCAACAGACTGCCCCGTCCGGCAATCGGCACCACGAACTCGTCCCTGAACGTGCAACACTGTATCCACTAGGCTACGTGACGCCCTCACTGTATGTCAAAGACTTCATAATCGAATATGTCCTTTCTTCATTGGAGACAGTCGTTTTTCTTAAATGTGTCATTTTCTTCTGGACGAATCTCGAATATTTTACTAAGTATGAGAAAGGATCAATTTAAATGATGACGAAGGTGAAGTAAAGGTGTAAGAATGATAAATGAAGCTGCGTCTTGCGGAAAAGAATCGCTAAACTATGGGGTTACATTGAAGTGTAGCAAAGAAGAGATACTGTCTATTCCACCATTGAAAGGATACCGGGTGCATGCAGTACATTAAACGAAGTTAATTATGTTCAGATGTAATTTTGTATCTTTATTATTTTTATGGCTACACGTGAAGGCGGCGCGCTTGCAGATTCGTTAGCACGCCGAGCACAATGCTTAGCAGCATTTCGTCCGTCTTCACGTTCTAAGTCCTAATTCCGCCGAGGTTGACCGAATTGAGTGCTGGGGTCGATTTAATCTACTTACCTTCTCCCTCGCAATTGTTGGCCTAGTACCAAAATTCGAAACCATTATTATTTTCATAGTCACATGTAAAGCCAGTGAGCTGGAAGAATCGTTAACACGCACGGCAAAATGCTGAGCAGCATTTCATTCTTGTTTAGTTAGGTTCAGAGTTCAAATTCCGCCGAGGTCGACCTTACCTTACCTTACGTCCTTTCGAGGTCGATGAAATAAGTACCAGTTGAGTATTGGGGTTAATGTAATCGCCTATCTCTCTCCTCTTAAATGCCAGTCCTTGTACTTATCGTAGAAATACTTATGGTCGCATGCAAGCAGTTTAAAGGATTGCTTGCATAAATAAATAGATGAATTTTCTTTTTAATCGGAAAACCTTATGGTATTCAATAAAAGTGAATTTTCAAATTTTGTTTTCGCTACTCAAGCAAACTCAAGGAGGTAGACGTACTACATTTTGAACATTTCCCTGTTTTCGTTAAGTCTCTATTGCCCTGTAATAAAACATTTAATGATGGTGTAAAATATTAAGACAAAGTAAATTATTGCTGGGATAACAGAAATTTTATGTTCAACCACAGTACAGTCTCCCTTTTATATCAAAGCGTCGTCCCCCGGAGCTTCGTTTTCATTTCCTTTATCTATATCGAAATTCTCTCATATAACACTTTTCTAAAAGTCTCAACATTCATAATTGATTGAAACACCAACTGATTTCATTACTAATTATATTTGTTTTTAAATGTAAAGTGCATCTTTCTCGAAGCCATTGGCCTATTAGGCAGGAGCTTATCCTAGTGTTTTTGTGACATTTAAGTGACTGAGAATATAAGACAACTCACTAAAAGAACAATCCCTACACAAGCTTTATATATGTATATATTCTGTAAATATGTCTTTTGTTATCTTCTGCATTCTAAAGATTTGAAACCCGATGTATATTTTGATATCATGGATTATTTTGCCTACTTTTTAATTACCAACATTTTCATTTACTTCAACCAAACTAACAGCTGTGGCAATTTTTGTTTGGTGACATTTTCTATGTTGCAAATCTCATATTTAAAAAAAAAAAATTACAACCAATTTTCTCAGTTTCTGATGGAAAGGTCATTTATTGAAACCTAATCCAGCTTTTGAGATATGTTTTTCTTTGAAAACAGTATAAACATTAAAGAAGCATTGCGTATTTTTATAGATTGTGAAATCATATTGAACAATATCTATTTTACTGATTAATGCGATGTTTAAAAATAAATGAATCTTAAAAATACAGTGCTTTCACTGCTGTGTTGTAGTAGTATTAACTGATCTGAACAACATCTCGAATCAAACAAATCTTATAAATGCTGAATTTGAAAAGTTCAGGTTTCTTTTAATATTTGTGCCGACAAAAGTCTATAGTCATCCAAAATACTTGTTGTCTCTTACCCGAAATAGAACCCTGCCCCAAACGTTTTCTCACGGCACCCAGACTTACTTAAACTTATCAACTTAATTTTTTTCACCAATAGTTATTACTTTCTTCGAACTCTAATAATTTTCTATAATAGACGTAGCTGGAGACTGACACCATGAAAACACTTCAGATAACACTTTCTACCTTTCATCCTTTCGGGGACGATAAATTAAGTACCAGTTGCGTACTGGGGTCGATCTAATAGACTGGCCCCCTCGCTCAAAATTTCGGGCCTTGTGGACTTCTCT
>NC_068997.1:38979039-38984009 GCF_001194135.2 Octopus bimaculoides
GAAAGAACCCTCGCGGCTATTTCAAATCTTTCCATGAAATATTTTGTGTTTTCTGTCGCATTTTGAGGATTTAGTACAAACAAAACAATATCTTTTAGATTATAGTGATAAAGAGTATTTTACTCAAGAGAACTTCGGTGAATACAAATATTTGAATAGCTGATCTGGTATCTCTTTTAATGTAATGAATCATTTCAGTATGCAATATTAAAGTATTTAGCTAGCTTAAAAATGCTTTGTGGGCAGTGATTTTCTAATAGATTCTATAGTTAATTCCTAATAGATAGCATAACAGCAAAGGAGGAAATATTGTTTGTGGTCCAAGCTCTTGTAAATAAAAACATTTCATTGGTATTTTGTTTCTTTTAATTGCAATAAGTATGAAGCATTCAAGTAAGTAAATTACAAGAAATGTACGAACATGGATGCTAGAAATTACCATCATATTTTAAATAAATTGATTGTAAGTCTTCGCATTATATTTCATCTAAAGTAAGGCGGAGAACTGGCAGAAACGTTAACACGCCGACGAAATGCTTAGCGGTATTTCGTCTGCCGTTACGTTCTGAGTTCAAATTCCGCCGAGGTCGACTTTGCCTTTCATCCTTTCGGGGTCGATTAAATAAGTACCAGTTACGCACAGGGGTCGATATATTTCGACTTAATCCGTATGTCTGTCTTTGTTTGTCCCCTCGGTGTATAGCCCCTTGTGGGCAGTAAAGAAATAGGTATTTCGTCTGCCGCTACGTTCTGAATTCTAATTCCGCCGAGATCGACTTTGCCTTTCATCCTTTCGGGGCCGATTAAATAAGTACCAGTAACGCACTGGGGTCAATATAATCGACTTAATCCGTTTGTCTGTGCTTGTTTGTCCCCTCTATGTTTAGCCCCTTGTGGGCAATAAAGAAATAAGAAACGTTAGCTCGCTGAGCGAAATGCTTAGCGGTATTTCGTCTGTCTTTACATTCTGAGTTCAAATTCCGCTGAGGTCGACTTTGCCTTTCATTATTTCAGGGTTGATAAATTAAAGTACCAGTTGCGTACTGAGGTCAATCTAATCGACTGACCCCCTTCCCCGAAATTTCGGGCCTTGTGCCTAGAGTGGAAAAGAATATTTCATCTAAAGTTTCAATGACTATATTCAGATGTAGCTTTTCAACTGATCAAAGTAAACACATTCAATCACATTTTCTTACGATGTTGGACAATCTTATAGAGCAATTAAAAAAAAAACCCCACATTTCTGATCGAACACCACTCAAAGTTCCATTATACTTAATATAGTTAACGCCAAAAAGACAATGGATTGATAGAATCGTCAGAGTGCAGAATAAAATGTCTCGTCATATTTATTGAGGATCCCGCCGAAGTCAGTTTTACTTTCATTTTTTCAGGGTCGACGTACCAGTCACATACTGGTTAATAATCACTCTCTGTACATTTTCTCCAGCTTTGAGTCCTTGTGTCTATATAAGAAATCAATATATTTAATACTTTTTCAGTCATGGTTTGCTCTTATCGTTCTTATGACATGAAACTTAAAACAGTAATAATATCACAATAGTAAAATCTAAACTATTTGCAGAAAATTTCATGTGCTTCTAAAAGACATTGCACTTAAATTCAAACTTTAAGCCATCTTAAAAATCTACGGAGGTAACAGATTTCAAAATGCCTTCTTATCTTCATCTACTCCTTTTATACTTTCTCTTCCAACTACGTTATTATTTACTATCTCACTGCATTATTGAACTGAACTTCAAGCTGAACGTAGCAGGGTCATATCTACGATGACATACGGAAGTATTATGGGTGGGCAGAAAAAGTACCTTAAATAATCACACACACACACACACACACACACATACACACACACACACACACACACATGTATATACAGTTATAATGACAGATTTAAGTATTGTAAGATCGAAAGAAAATGACAATAAAGCATATACGAGGTCTCATCAATAAGTATCCGGACTGTTGCCATAGTAGCTAAGTTAAAGCACACAGAGTAAAACCGCTTAGCACAGATTAACCTTGAACTATGTTGTATATGTGCACTAAGTTTTAACGTTCTAGCTCACTTCCGCTGTTTACAGCAGTTCTTGGAAGGAACGTGTGTAGCGTGTGATCACTGCATTGGCCATGACAGAGGAAATTGCCATGGTGATACCTGCTTAGAGGCCTACGCAAGGTTGCAGAAAGTGTATAGAGTGGATTGTATGAGCAGCACATAAGTGTACGAGTTGTTCAGACGTTTCCATGATTGCTGCAAAAATGTCGATATTGACGAACGTTGTGGGAGACCCGCAACCAGCATAACTGAGAAAAACATCGCAGATGTGCATGAGGCTTTGGTGGGAAATCGTCAAACCACCATCCATAAGTTATCAGAGGATGTGGAGATTAGTAACGGTTCAGTTCAATTCATTATCACTGAAGATTTGTGTATGAGATGCATGTCTACCAAGTTTGTGGCAAAACTGCTTTTAGCTGACCAAAAAGACATACGGGTTTCAGTTGCACAAAATCTCCATGGTTGTGTCGAGAACTATGAAAACTTTTTGAAACCCTTGCATGGGCTTCTGAGCAGCTATCGCTAATCTTTTGGCAAAATTTGATGCAGATTCTCTACTCAGCTTACCCTGTCATGGTCCATGCGACGATTACACGCTACACACATTCCTTCCAAGCACTGCTGTAAACAGGAGAACTGATCTAGAACGTTAAAACTTAGTGCACACGCACAGCAGAGTTTAAAGTCAATCTGTGCCAAGTGGCTTTACTCTGCGCGATTTGGCTTCGTGACAACAGACCGGATACTTATTGATCAGACCATGTATGCATTCATGTAATTATATAAGTAGACAGTTATATACTTATTCATAACAACATTCATACTAACAGTTACATATAAACACTCATATACACTGTCTTATAGTTCACTTGTAAATGTTAAAGAGCGAATTAAGGCGAGGAGCTGGCAGAATCGTATGCACGCCGGGTAAAATGCTTAGTGGTATTTTGTACGCCTTTGCATTCTGGGTTCAAGTTCAGCCGAGATAGTCTTTATTTTATATCCTTTCAGGAACAATAAAATAAGTAGCAGTTGAGTATTGGAGTCGATGTAATCGACTTACCTCATCTCCCGAGGTTCCTGGTATTGTGCCAAAATTTGAAACCCATATTAAAGAATTAATTGAAACTGTCAGCGTAGGTTAGCAGGACTCATTAAGTAGTGTTCTAAACAGTGCTTTGTTTGATACACTAGGAGAAGAAAAAAAAATAAAACAGTAATAGTGATAATGCGAATTGAAACTATTTGTCGATTCAGGTTATTAGCTTTTCGCGGCAACAATAATTACAGTAAAATTGCTTGCAGTGAATATAAATGCACCGTATTTTCCTGTAACAAAAATATCTACGGAAAATGCCTGCCACAAAAAGTAACTGTTTCTTAACAAGAAAAGAGAAAACACAGCTGGGAGCAGTAAGTAAAACTTAACAATTGCATAATGTGTGTAAGACCTAAACGTAGTTATATATTATATGACTTGATATCCATCACTGTCACCATTTTAACGTTCCATTTTGCCATGCGAATAAGAAAATATATTTGTAACTTCACTTTTCCTACTCGCCAATATACGGGAATTGGTACTCATGCACTCTTACATTGACCTTACTCTACCACACTTCGTGTTACACGAACCCACCATCTGCTACTCTCATCTGCAGAAGTCCAGAAACTCGAATATTGAGCTACTCTTATATATATATATATATATATATATATATATATATATATATACGACGGCTTCTTTCAGTTTTTATCTACCAAATCCACTCACTAGGCTTTGGTCAGCCCGAGGCTATAGTAGAATACACCCGCCCAAGGTGCTACGCAGTGGGACTGAACCCGGAACCATGTGGTTTGGAAGCAAGTTTCTTACCACACAGCCACTCTTGCTAACATTTATATTATTGTCAGCGATAGAATACATCTTCCCTTCAATATCGATATCATATAATTAGGTGTTAGAAAGTAGACTGTGACACATGTATAGCATGTCCTGATTAGCTGAAGCACGATGTGAGGTCAGAAAGATATGCGAATCATAGAAGAGGGAATATAGATTTATTTAGAAGTATGGGGAAAAAAATCTCTGAAAGTAGAAACTGAACTGGCAATTAAATTTTCGAAACTATACATCAGATGAATGGTATTCGAACGCAGGACATACTGCATACAATGGCGATTTCGAGGACCTTAGGTATTTCAACGAAATTATTTCTGAAGATCATAATACGAAAGAAAACATCTTGAATCGAGGTAAGAATCAACAACAGTAATTTGTAAATTTAATGATATTTGTAACCGAAGGACAGAGAAAAGTGAATTAAGTTGTTCGTAAACTAATGTATTACATTAAGTCGAGCGCTTGAAATGATGAAGCGTGTGGGCAGCAGAGAGGATCAAAGCTGTAGTGAATAGGGAAGAAATGAAAATATAAATGATTAATAGTGAGTACGCAGTCAAGCGGTAAAAGATCATAAATTGGCTGTTAAGCAGGTGAATAACTGACTGCAAACAGATCAGAAACAGATTGATAAAAGATCGCAAACTTAAAGGTTCTCAGTGAATAAAGTGACTGATATGAAGTAATTGGTAGTTTATTATTTGGTTATTTATGTCAGTCAGCTAATAAAGAAACCATTAAGTAATGCTTGCTATGTTTATCAACGATATTTATCAATCAATTTAAATGATATTCTATATGTTCCATAATATATTTACCACAGTGTGGAATTGATTTCTGTTTCAAAAGATCATAATTTATCAAAGAGTCTGATGAAATATCAACAGTGAACAAAAAAGTAACAAATGATTCTAAGCACAAGAAGTGTTTAGCTGATTATGAAGTAAACTGCACGAATTACTATATATATATATATATATATAT
>NC_068997.1:38984617-38988181 GCF_001194135.2 Octopus bimaculoides
TTGAAAAAAGATTAGAGATCTATACAAACCAAATTGTTATAAGTGGATACACAAAAGAATACATCTCATCCTAAGGAAAATCTTAATTCTTTCTTCAACAAGACATTCATCACAACATACGACTCACACTCATCAACTCACAGCTGGTCATTTTCCAAACATATTGAAAGGACATTCAACATAACACATACACACACACACACGCACACACACACACACACACAAAATACCTGTATCTGACACTAGTATATATCTCATACAGACAGAATCATATTCGGAGTTATCGATCTGCTAATAACACGTTTTTTAGGGATGAACTAGGGTTATGATACAACAAAATGACAATACGTTAGTTCTTTTACTATTTACCTCTTCCCATATCAAACATGAAGTGCTATGACGTTATCTATCACAAAAATACAGAGCGTCACAACAAAGAATTTTAGAGTCAACATGAACAACAGTCTTAAAATTCAAAAGGTAATTGAGATATAATCTAGCTTTTCTGGAAATCAATATAAAGACAAAAACACATGTATTTACGTTACTGTATCATGCTCACCATCTTCCGCTTTCTCATTCTCTGGTATTAATTTCTCATGCTTACATTTTAACACTTTCTATCTATCTATCTATCTATCTATCTATCTATCTATCTATCTATCTATCTATCTATCTGTCTGTCTGTCTGTCTGTCTGTCTGTCTGTCTCTCTGTCTATTTTTTTTATCGAGCTAGCTAAATGGATAGATATCGTGGTATATAAATATATGTATATATGGTCACATGTGCATATCATATACATATATATAACCTAATGTACATATACGTCGGCGCACGCATACACACCCCTACGCATACACACAGACAGACACACATTGTGCATAACCTAATATCAATTCATATAGTAAAATCGTCAGCATTTAGCCGTAGGAAATATATTTTCTGACGTTTCATGGTTCCTCCAGCATCTGTGAAGAGAACATATCGACATAATATTTGACATGCATCTGTTTCTGGTGATTCGTAACGAGATGAAAAGAAGAAACCTCATTCCAATGTGTTGTACATATTGATTTCAAAGTTTGGCATGAGGTCAGCAATTTGGGGGTGATGGGTTGAGTTGATTACATCAACCTCAGTGCTCGGCTGGTACTTAATTTATCGACCCTGAAAGGATGAAAGGCAAAGTCTACCTCGCCGGAATTTGAACTTAGAACGTAAAGACACGAAATGCCGCTAAGCATTTTGCCCGGTGTGCTAACGATTCTGAATACAGAGCTATCAAATTTTCTTCCATTCCACCAGATTTGTATTTCAGGGCAGGAGGTCATATACAAGTCTGAGGATGAAACTGACTCTAAGCGGATCCATATATTGCATAACATTCCATCTGAGACTTCTTTGGAATGCACTTTCCCGAGTTCTCTATTGGCCCTCCAGGACTACCTTCTGAATTCTCTTGGTATCCTCTTCTTCGATGACTTCCTGTATCACCATGTCCCTCTTTGACTTCCCTCTTATCTTTGACCTCCACTCCACTGTGCATAACCACTACCTATTGGGCTGTGTGTCGCTTGTTATTTTCCTAAGCTTGAAACTCTTTTGCTGTATCCACTGCACCTGGAACCATCCACTTTCAGCCAGTTCGAGTGATCTCACAACCTTATTTCAGGGTTCGAGTGATCTCACAACCTTATTTCAGGGTTCGAGTGATTTCTGAAATCCTTAAGCGTACACAGGAGCTTGCCTTGCAATCTATGATGGACTTTAGGAATACTTTCAGCTTTGCTTGGCAACAGCAGAAAGCAACGTCAGTCAGGCCAAGTGGGGCACCAAGCCACTTCCTTGTGTATTTATTAACAGCCTCCATTGTGCTTGTGCTGATATCGTATATCAGCAAAGGCCAGAGGAGCTTTGGTATCAGCATGAACTGCAGACTCCAGACTTTGTTGTTGCCAAGAGGCCACGTAGCTCTATTGTCCACAAACTCTCGTCTGTCAATCGCTTGGCTTCATTTCCCCTTTTAGTGCCATACCACCTTCCAAGGTTGGTTCTTCTACAACTAACTCATAGTGAGAGACCTGTAACTTCTTAAATTTTTTGCATGAGGTGACTACTTCATCCAACAGCTTCAGTACCCTGTGTGTCTTGTCTTCTCCACATTTTACTTTTGGTTTCCTATTACAACACTAAATTTTGTACTGCCATAAATACAGACATGTACACACAATGTAACACACACACACACGCACACATATGCGCGCCAGCAAACACACAAACACACACACACACACACTGTGTGGTTAGAAAAGGTTTGCAAGTTCGCCCTCCCCCCAGTCACGTGGTCTCGGGTTCTGTCCCACTGCGCAGGACCCAGAGCAATTCTCTTTTACGAAATAGGTTTCCTTACGTTGGTTATTCACATTAAGAAACAATCTGAGTAGCTGGGATTACATGCCATTGGCCCCTCAGCAGGATATCGATCCACACAGTATCATGTTAAGGTGTTATTCATAGCTGATTAAAGAAAACGTGGAAAAGTTGCAACATCGCTTACGGAATTCGAACGCTGTACAGGTATGTTCACCACTCTTTATCTATCTATCTATCTATCTATCTATCTATCTATCTATCTATCTATCTGTGTCTGTCTGTCTGTCTGTCTGTCTGACTGTCTGTCAATCAATCATGAACATTTCTCTACAGTGTATTGAATCCTATATGATATAAATATATTTTAATATAACGTCTTTAAGGTGGCAAGTTGGCTGAACAGTTAGCACGCCGGAGAAATGTTTTGCTGTATCTCATGCACTTTCATGTTTTGAGTTCAAATTCCGCAGCTATTGAGTTAGCCTTTTATCTTTTGGGAGTTAGTAAAATATGTGCCACTGCAGTAGATGTAATCGACTAATTCCCTCTCACCAAAATTGCTGGCCTTGTGCCAAAATATTTATGACATCAAGCCATGAGCTGTCAACTCACCCTTGCCCTTCATTCCAAACAGGCACAGTCCTCTAGTCTTAGATTTAGTAGTTGATAAAAAGATAAATAAATTAGAAATGAACCACAGTCCTTTAGAAGCTATGACCCCCAGTGGGCTTCATGCCATCCTTAAAAGTGTAATCTATTCTTAGCTACAATAGCACCAACATGAATTTCTTCCATTCTAACTCTCTTAAAGTATTTGAGAAAAATTATATTAATGTGTCCAACTGGTAAAATTACATTTATTTGTGCAGTTGATGATGGTACTGAATTTAAACTGATGTAATGATTGCATTGTTCAATTAAGTGGAGCCGCTTGAAAGGGTCGCAGTGCATCCCTTCTTGATATTGCTTATTTTGACTATATGTATATATATATATATATATATATACGCTTACGTGCGCACATACACTCGCGTACATACATATAGAAAGACATAATAGTTTTTCGATATATCAATAGAAAAGTCCACATATAACCGCATGTACACATACATATATACGCAAACACAGACATATATATATGTGTGTGGATACATGTATGTATACGCACACACATATATATACATATATA
>NC_068997.1:38988262-38989823 GCF_001194135.2 Octopus bimaculoides
ATATATATATATATATACATGTATGTTTGCGTGCATATATACAAATATGCATATATATAGATATGTTTACACGTGTTACTGTGTATGTGTACACACACACACACACACACACACACACATACACACATATATGTGTGTGTGTGTATGTGTGTGTTTGTGTGTGTGTGTATGTATGTATATATATATACACGTTACATAAGCATGCATAATTTCATGTATATGTAAAAACTTATACACAGCACGCAAAATATACATGTGCAATATACGTGTGCAGATTCACGTAGTTACATGTATATATTGACATAATTACACAAGCATACATTATATACATATACACCCACAGATATGTACACTGCTACAACATAGGAACACACAGATATATTTAAACACAGCTATGATCTCATTTCATTTTTTTATCAATATTTATTTATTTATATTTTTTTTAATTTCCATTTAAGTTCTTTACAGTTTGTTCGGAATAGTAAAGTTCACAAATTCATCATCAACATTTCTAGACTTTTATAGCTACATCTTTCTTGTAAGCATTAGATATTACTGCTGAAATTTGTATTTTTAACTGTCAGAATTATACGTTGTCGGTGGAGTTTTTATTATCGCTTGTGATTAGTTTGTTGTTTGTGTGTTTATTTAAGGATTCTGCTGAGCTCATAGCTTTCTTCATTAATTGTTTATTTTTGTGAGAAATCCTGCATTATATGGATGTGTTATTTACTGTTGTTTTCATTTCTATGTTTGTTTTCTGTTGTGCAATACAGTGCATTACAGTTACTCCTTGTTGTAAGAAAATGACGAGTCGGCGGTGAGTACTGAGACTACCATATTTATGTGGCCGTTAAGGTGAAATTAAAACTCCGATGTTTTCAATAAAACTTTTAAATAATATTGCACTTGGCAAGTTCTTTGCGGGTTTGGACGCTTGGGGTTTATTATTGGTAAAAATATTTTTCTAGTATAATGTTAATTTTTGGTTAGAATAATGCATTTTGTGTTTTTATGAGGTTTTTGATTACGTGAATAACATACAGAAAGCACATATGAAGTGCATGCTAACTTATACTTAGTATGCATATGATTTATGTAATACACTTTATATGTTCTAATGTATTTTTCATTGTAGTGTCTACTCTATTTATCTTTCAATTTGTTAGAAGATCGGCGGTTTATGGAATTGTGGAGGAGAGTCAATATGCTTTTCTAAATAGGGGCTCCATCGCCAATGTTTTGTGTGCACATCCACAACTATGTCCATGTAAGTGCATGCATTTCTTCTTTTCTATCTAGATGCTTATCTATCTAGAAATGAATTCATTACATTGTGAAAGTATTATTTGTACTAGTTTGAATACTGAAGTTTAGTATAGAGTTGTTTTCTTTGTTTTGCTTTCATTTCTATACATCTCGTGTGCCTAAGACTAAACAAAAAGTATTCTTAGAGACTAATAAGCCTTAGAACTCAAACTTCTTCAGTATATGCTGCTGGTATGTATATATAACTATATATATATATATATATATATATATATATATATATATATATATA
>NC_068997.1:38990372-38993672 GCF_001194135.2 Octopus bimaculoides
GGGGGGGGGGGAGACACGCAAATACATACAAACATATGACTGGCTTCTTTCAGTCTTTATGTACCAAATCCACTCACAAGTAGAAGACACTTGCCCAAGGTTCCACGCAGTGGGACTGAACCCGGAACCGTGTGGCTGAGAAGCCACTCCTGCACCTAGCTTCTTACCACTTCCTTTATTCTCTTTGAAAATTTGATGTGTAATATAAAGTCTGCTTCTTTTGAATAAACACACAGTTGTAACCTCCCAGTAAAAAGTAAATAAGTGGTTACATCATACCTTTCTTTGTCTCTTTTGAATCGATTTGAATATTTTCTAGTCTTCTTAGACCTTCACAAAGAAAGAATAACCAGACAATTATCTGGTAACAATTGTAATGTGTATATACTCGGACAGACCTAGACAATAATTCGCATTATAGTTCATACAATCACAATGTGATAAATTAATGAAATAAAAATGCACGACACAGAAGCGTTTTTGTTGAATTAATATGTAATGTAAAGTATACCCTTTTTAAAAATTGCGAGATAAAATGCAGTTTAGAATATTTTAAATTATCTAATAACTGTCACCACATGCTCCATTATGCAAAGAAGGTGGACCATTTAAATTTTCTTACTAACTTCATGGACAGAAGAAATATTTTCTCTTTCTCTCTCTTTTTCTATACACATGTTAATGCTTGTGTTTATGGTCAATTATGATAAAAATAATTTTATAGTAATCTGATGGGTTATTCTATAATTTTGTAGAATATAAATTTATTATTCTTAAACAAGGATATTATTAACCGTGACTTCGAAATTTCGGTCAGTTAGGCCATATCCTTAACTGGCAGTCCGGCGATGGCTTAACTGACTGAAACTTCGAAGTCAGTGTCAATAATATTCTTGTTTAATAATAAGAATATATATAAATTTATATCTGTGTGTATGCACACACACACACACACACACACACACACACACACACACACGCACACACACACACATATAGCTCACATATACATGTGTATATGGTTCACTTCCTTACTGAGAACGCGCACAAATACATTAACCATGCATTCCCTTAGACTAGCACAAATCTATTCACAGTTTTTCGGATTCGCACACAAGCTCACTCACAGACTCCCACCCACACGTGTATATATTTATACAGCCGATCCCTCACTCAGTTCTTTATTAATCTAGTCATATGTTTGTCTTCGCTGCTGCACTATTACACATCAGCAGATATGCCTTACGGACCTACAGACACGTGGCGCTACAAAAAATAATCTGAAAGAAGTTTCAAATTTTAATATATTTTAATTGGTTCCTGTATCGCGTTCTTTCTGGGAAAAAATATTTTTTTTATTCCTCTTCGCCAACAACAACAACTGACGTAACAACAATTGATTCACCCGGCCTTCGCCATTCGAAAAAAAAATTTGTTTGTTGCCATAGCGATTCCACGCGGTTTGACACTGCTTACATTTTACCATCCACTTCCCCGAATACTCCAATATATTTAGATTTACTTTTCAGTTTTTTAGTGAAAATATGATGTTTGTATAACCGTTTTTTCATCTGTTTTTGAAAATTTATTTCTACTTAAACAGTTCAGCTGTTCTTCACCCGTCCTTAGTGCAACGTTCAATGTTTTTTAATCCAACTCCCCTCAAGCATTTTCCTCAACTTTCTTGGTTTCCCCATCGTCTTCCCTTTACATCACCTTTCTTCTCTTTCTATTTGCTCACGTTAATCTTTCTTTCTCTGTAGATGTACAGAGAGCAAACAATCAAAAGATATTCCTTGTATTCATGTATAATTTCTTTTTCTTTTCATACTCTTAGTCTTAACATCTTTTTTATTCTCTAGCTTCTCTCCTTTACTAATTCGTTAACTAATCTTCACAATGTTTTGATGGTTTTGTTTGTATTATATCTTGTTTCCAACTACTCATTGATCAGTAGCAAACACCTTGTTTGTTTCTTTGCAGGCTTACATTGCTAATAACCAAGGGATTTCTATTCTAATACTTCATCTAACTCATAAATTTTAACCATTCAGTTGTTCTCCTCCCGTCTAATTCATATATCAGACCTACTTTCGCCATAATTTTAATTCTTTCCCGAGGTTTATTGTTTTCCGAATGTCCTTAAAATACTTTTAAATGTCTATTTTCTTCATATGGAGGGTTTGAATAAAAATCACATGTTTATTCATTCAAAGTCACGAAAGCCAGAGGAGGCAAATATCTATTGGGATGTCAAATATGCACTGCCTTTCTGTGCAACTACTCTTCATGAATTACCGATTGATTCAAACACTTACGGTTAAAATTTCAACGTATTAATAATAATAAACCTGCCTATAATTTAATGAAAGTCACTTTTTTATATTGTTTCTCTTATTGTTTAAATAACAATGACATGTAAATAAGTTGTGGTAGATAGATAGGTAGACAAACAGATAGTGGATAGATAGTGGATAGATAGTTAGAAAGGAAAGAGGGAGAGAAAGCTTTTTGATCTCTCATACAACCAGTGCCTCAGAGGTACTTACTCTTCTCACATTGATTATAGAACCAATGTGAGAGCAATGGCCCAATGAAGTTTTAATCATTTACTGATGAAAGTACTGAATGATTAAAACTTCACTTACAGCACAAACATCTTTACAGTTCTTTTTTCATTTATTTTCGAAGTGATACTGAACTGTTGGCTTTTTCAGTATTGAATATACCTCAGTCTCTCTTTGCGTTAGAATGTATGAATTAGATATAAACCCGATGATATTCTTTGTTTATTTAACGTGGAAGCTATACAATTGTATTTGAGAGCCAGTCACTGACATGTAAAAAGCTAAAAACTTTATCAATTCCCTTGGTTTTAAAAATGCATTTCCTTTAGCGGTATATTGTCAAAGATTCATATATCAAAGTCCTCTCTCTTGCCAGCCTGCCAATCCATGTTCACGCTCGGCATTCTTTTATGTCTCATTGACACATGGTTTCTTCAAATGAATATCACACTATTTCCATTTTTGTTTATAGTAATATTACTGTTCTTATTATAATCATGAGTATCCAGGCGGGATATTATTTCATTATTTTATACAGATGATCGTTTTAGGATATATGTTGCCAGCCTAACTTGATAGGCTTTAAGTATCTAGTTCAAATTAACGTTTAAATTTCATTCATTTTCATAATTTCATTAAAAATTTTGTTTGAGTGTGAGAGTGTACACAACACGCGCGTGCACACACACACACACACACACACACACACACACACACACACACACACACACAC
>NC_068997.1:38994791-39002290 GCF_001194135.2 Octopus bimaculoides
ATATATATATATATATATATATATATATATATATATACGACGGGCTTCTTTTCAGTTTTCGTCTACCAAATCCACTCACAAGACTTTGGTCGTCCCGAAGCTACAGCAGAAGACAGTTGCTCAAGGCGCAGTGCGAATGAATCCAGAACCATGTGGCTGGTAAGGAAGTTACTTACCGTAGAGTCACTTCTGCGCCTACACACACACACACACACACACACACACACACACACAGACACACACACACACACATATATATATATACATATAGTGTGTGTGTGTGTATATGTGTGTGTATATGTGTGCGTGTGCATGCGTGCGTGTGCGTGCGTGTGTGTGTGTGTGTGTGTGTGTGTGCGTCCGTGTGTGTGCCGTTCTATCATTACTAAATCTAATAAAGGTAATGCATCGACATATGTCCTGTAACTGTAAACACCACTTTCAGAATTCTGAGACGGAATCTCTTGCTTGACATAGCCTGGGTGATTATTTTATTTAATGCTACTTTATGAGTAACAGAAGAATGTAAGTTAATGGTGCCGTGCACAGAATTTGAACCTAGAACCTAAGGGTCCATAACTATACACTAAATGAAAGTTCTTTTGGGGCTCTATCAAATTTACGAAATCATCGTCTTGTTGTTGAGGTCTACTCTGTGAAAACATTTCGATATGGAAAGTCTAGGTATCTGAGTTCTTAGTAAAACGTAGTTGGTTATTTCATGGCATTTGTGCGAATGAGTTCGATTGCAGCTGTGTTGGTCGGAGATATAACATTTCCCCTCTTTTCTCCTTGGTTGATTCATATGTTATGTATTAGGAAAGTACAACAATGAGGTTCATATTTCGATGTTGTCGTCTAATGAAATGATTAATAATCGAATTGATTTATTATTGATTATTAATACATGCATAATAAAATATCCGAAATATCAATAACTTGTTTACTATCTTTTGTTTATTTCAATTCTGTGTGACTCTTGTTACTGCGTTATTGCCCGAGTCCGTATTAACGACGCTTCACAGACTGCGTGATGTGGGCGTGGGAATTGCAAGATATGGCGAGAATTGAGCGCTAATTCCTGTGGCGCAATCAGCTCATTAATAGTTAAATATATCGCCATACTCAAAATCCATTTACACAATTTCCAGTTATATATATATTTTTTTCCGCTGAGATCAAGTCTATCAGGAATTTTACAAAATAGACTTTGTTTTTCTAACACGTATTTTTCCAAATAAATATTAATCCACAATTTTTTGCTTTTCTTTTTAAATATTTTAACTTTTTTTTGTTTTGAGCTAAACATATATTGTATTTAATGCAAATTAAAATATTATTTTGTATTTTGAATTTGAAAACGTTACGTTCATATACACTTTTTCCACTTTATAAGCTCTATCAATTGTTAATAATTAAAAAATATCATTATGAAATAATGTTTTTAAGCAGAAGGAAATTATTGAAAAATGTTGATGGTGTATTTATTCTAAGCCCTCCCTTAGAATTATTATGGATTAGAATGTCAACACAATGAGTTTTGAATCTAACTTTTTTGAAACAAAATCTGGCAGCGGGGTCTGCTCATAACACCAGTAAGTGGCTAAAATGTAAAGAAGTTTGAATGCCTACATCTATTTAGTTATTCCAAAGAAAGAAGTTCTTAGTTTTCTAAGTTAGCATTTAGAATGAGAGCTGGAACGATACCACTATATGGAATTAGAGTTTAGTCTAGTTACAGACCTTCCATTTTATGACAATGAAGAACTCGAGCAAGTCTCAATCTTTGTGTTGTTTTCAGTGAATACTAATTGTCTTCAGTTGACTATTGTAGCGAGTGAAAATGTATTTCTTTTTTTTTTATCTGTATACAGACTTGAAGTATATACACTGTAGAAAGCCTTCTAAACAGGTATCTTGGGAAAGCATCTTTTATAGACATATAGTGTTAAAAACAAAGAAAAATATCAGCCGGTGAAGATCATCTAGCAGCGGTGGTGGAGTTGCTAGATCAGGAATTTTGCTTATTAGCTTCACCATTAGCAAAAATCTACGCCACCACATGCCAAGCAAACATTGTCTGTCTGCCGATATAGTTAAGTAGTGATTGAAAGCTCACTGATGTCGCATTTAGCCGGCAGGCTGAACAAAAATTCGTTATTAGCAATGGAAGCGTAGTTCAAAATTACCGATCTACATATATACCTAAAGTACACACACACACACACACACACACACACACACACACACACACACACACACACACACACACACACACACACACACACGCACACACGCACACACACATTGTACAAAGCCTTCTGAACTGCGGCATTAGATGTGTTTTCTATGCGCCCTGAGTTCTAGCTTTTCATGACAGTATATTGCTGCATGCAACAGATGCCACCATTGTTATGCTGCCGACAACTTCAAAGACGTGGAGATGAAGTTTATATGTATAATGTATAGTTTAAATGAAATGCGAACATGCCTCTAAACATACACACATACATATTTAATGAGTATAAGTATACATTATTGGATGGCCATCAGCTCATGATTTCATTCGCATTTGGATGATTATTGCTTTTTGTCCTGCAGGTTGTCCAAAATCGCCTTCCTCACTAACAAAGCTAAAAAGGTTGTTAGTTTAGTCGCCGTTGAATTGAACATGCAAAATGTTGTGCTGATTACATGTTAGCAGCATGGCTCACTTGCAGCTTGATCGTACATGTATGTGTGTGGTGGTATGGATTCTTGTTTGCATGTGACCTTCATTGAAGCCATTCGTATGTGTAAGACAAACGTATGTATGTAGCTAATAGAGAGTTCCTGATTTATGTAAATGCATATAAAAGAATAATTCACTAAAATTTCTCACAATGAGTATCTCTCTCTATCTTTCTCCCTATCTAACTAAATCAACTCTCATCACTACCATTATCTGTCATCGACAGCAACATAACCACTATTGAAACACCAAAAACGAATGCATACTCCGCCATAACCAGCCTCCCAACTTCTTTAATGGCCTACAATAATATGCAATAGCAGCAATAGTATGAAGAAGATAATCAATTCCATCTAAAATAAAAGACGATTACCAGTGATAATGTGGTACCCTCGTGTATTTTTAATGAAATGTCTTTGATTTTAGGTGAATGAGGATTGACTTAACCCTAAATAATACAAACATACAAATCGCAAGAACAACCCAATGACCGACACCACCGACAGAATACATCACCATCAACATAATCACCAGTACCAAACTCAATACAAACAACACCATTGGCATTGACCCTGATAACTTTTGAACAACCAACTAGTAACAACACTAATAACTTCAGAACGATAGTGATGTCTGTAGCTACATATGTTGGATGCTAAAATAAGTGTGTACTTATGTGTCTGAGTGAGTAGGATGTGAAGTTTTGAGGACTTAAATCAGTGGTATAAGGGACGAAGTACCCACGAACCTGGCAACCCTTCAAAGTATCTGCAATTATAAAGAACTTTCTCCTTTTCCATTCTTTAACTCATACATATCCCTGTGTTCATTTTTAAATCCATTGAAATAATACAATATTTTGCCATCACAAAGCAGTTCTTTCTGGATTCTACTTTTTAAAGTACATTTTTGTTGCAGATAATACCCTCTGTTGTTGGATTTATCTACATTTTAAGATGTCTGGAAAGAAATCAAGTCGAACTGAAGCTATGCGAAAAGGAACCGAAAAGGGATTACACTGGATATTGAAGTTGTGTTAAAAAGGTTTGATGCATGAGAAAAAAAAAAAAGATAAATCGCATTCCTAAAACATTAAAGCTTGCGACGTTTACTGTATTTGAAAATAGAGAGAAAATTGAGTCTTGAGTTTATGGATCAAGGATCAGATTCGACGTAATGTGCCGTTAAGAATAATGGTAAAAAAAAAACAAAAAAAAAACAAGCTCCTCTGATGATTTACAGAAAATAGATGCTGAAAACTTCTATTGAAAAACCTTTCCTGGTAAGTAAAAGCTGGTTTAAGAAGCACTTAAATTTGCACAGCATAAAAAATGACTGTTGAAGCTGTCACTTCTGATACAGAGACGCTACTAATCATTCTGAGCAGCTGAAGGAAATGGTTACTAAAGGAAGTTGCACACCCGAATAAGTATACAATACTGATGAAAGTGCACTTTTCTGTAATAGCTTGCCTAGAACTTTCTCGATAAAAAAAAAGATACTAGGATTTAAAACTTCCAAAAATAGTCTGATGCTTCTTCTAGGAGAAAACGCCTCTGGTGATATGAAATTAGAGTCTCTGTTAGTGTATCACTCAGAAAATCCAAGGGATTTTAAGGGTTACTCAAAGTTTATTGTACCTCTGATTTGAGAGACTTTTCGATGAGGATTTTCAAACATTTTTGTCCAGCAATAGAGAGATAGTGTCAAACATAATATTATTATTAAAACATTGCTCCTTTTAGAGACTAGGCTAAGCTATCCGGTAGACCATCTGAGCTATCTGACCAATGGATGAAGTGTATTAGTTAACTTCAGGCTAATTTAATAGGTATTTGAGAAGCAACTGACAGCGAGGATAATCGTACTGGAAATTCAACACAATAGATACTCTAGATAACATAACAGAGTCAACTTTGGTACTCAGAAAAATATACGACCAAACTGTTGAAAGTCTACATCAAGTTCAGCGATTTATCATGACACTTTCAAATGATGTTGGGTCATAAAATATGATGTGGTTGAGTTGCTAATGTCCCACAGAGAGAGTTTTATGTAACAAGTGGCTGATGCTATTAGATCAACACCAAGATCAGAATATGGAAGTTCCACCATCTTCGCTTAAATTGACTGCAAAGACTATAACCAAAGTGTTGGCACTTTTATAGGAAGGTTTCCACATTTTTGCTGATAACGACTCTAATCCAGAACGTATATAGTAAACTACTTTTAGAGTTTACAACGAGCTGCATACCTACAATGAATTGTACAAGGAGATGACGTACCATAAGCATCCTTGAAATGGCTGCTCCTGCTGATG
The DNA here is from genome assembly GCF_001194135.2 of Octopus bimaculoides. Lineage (NCBI taxonomy): Eukaryota > Metazoa > Mollusca > Cephalopoda > Octopoda > Octopodidae > Octopus > Octopus bimaculoides. Next base: position 38,999,843 of record NC_068997.1, read on the forward strand.
AACTAAGATAATGTCTTTCATTCTCCCAGTAACTTCCATTCCATCAACATGCATTACACAATAGTCATTATCTTTTGGGGTAAGAATATACTCTATTGTGATACTACGATTCTTGTTCCCCAACGTATTTCTCCACAAATGCTTTAATGTATATATATTTTACTGTGTACGTTCAGAAATGATTTTCATGCATAAAAGTGGTCGTGTTGCTTTCTTCCCCCCTTTTTCTTGTTGTATTCTTTTCCGAAGAATTTTCACTATGTAACATATATAAAAAAAACCATAAGGAAGTTAATTTCGCGTTCTGGGATTTCGTCCTCCGACAAGATTTCCAGGTACACATTATTTCTATAACGAGAGCGATTCCTGTAAATATTAGAATCATAATGTCTGTATAGTAATCTTTATCGCCACTTGAATATGGTTGTTCCGTAGGAGCCAACGTTACTACCATTTAAACCCCAGGAGGACGACTCTTCCAGTTGGTTATTCGATGCAATCTGCACCCGATATATATTGCAAGCAGGGGAGTGAACCCCTACCATCTTCTAGCCACGAGACCACCAAAGCGTACGGTTTCGAGGTGTTTATGTTCATCCTCGGTGGTGGATACTCGTCAACTGGAAATAGCAGTTGTTCGCTCCAACTCGCAATATTTTAAAAATAAGTGACACCCAGTCACTGATCTTGACGCTCAGTGAAAACTTTAGATGAATGAATAGGAGTAGAAATGACGTTTCGAGTATGGCTTTTCGTCAGATACAGAGAAAAGTCCAGACAGGGCTAAAAGAGGAAGGAGCTGATAGTCTAGAGAAAAGTACGTGTGCTGTTACATGTCGTTACTGGACTTAATTGCCATTTGGTAATTCTGACACATCATCTGGAGGTGGAGATAATTTAAAGAATTTATGTTGTATGGTATTTGATATACTTCTATTTGTCTGTTGCTCATATACGTGGCATTGTGCATTTAGAGATATTTCTCTTAGCTCATAGTTTATGTATATATATATATATATATATATATATATATATATATATATATATATATATATATATATATATATAATGTATGCGTCGTCGGCAGCCCCATTATGCGTTGCCATTTCAAGCGTGTTCTTTACTATCGTTACATTTCTAGTGATTAATTTGTTCTTTACCCCATTCTCTTCAATACTCTCTTACTTTTTCTTTTTTCTTCATCTCCTTCATTACTTGTCCCCCGTTTTACTATGCTTTAGTTTAAAATAACATAAAATAACACCCCCTTATACACACACACACATGTATGTATATCCATGTGTGTAAGTATATATATATATATATATACACACACACACATATGTATAGGTGTGTATTTATGTACATAAGTATGCATATACACAAACATATGTATGTATCTATATGTGTATATATATCTTTATGACTTGTCACTTTGTCTTTTTTTCTCCCTGTCTCGTTTATATTTAAATCTGAAATGGTTTTCTGATTACCATGTTCCATTGATTTCTCCCGAAGATATGGTTAACACGTCACTGTTAAATTAATTAGTTATATATTTTAATTATCTAATTATATAAATAATGCTGTTTTATTCCGTTGCAACAGCTGTAAAGAACAATAAATTTACAAACAATATGTGAAATTTATTCTTTTCTGTATATTATTCTAAACACGCTGATTATGTATATACATGCAAGTTCATTCCAGCAGGATTTACTGCACTGTAATAAAGTTTTGGAGTTTGATGACATCATTCATAGCTCAGTGGTGTGTTTTTCACTCGTATTGTCTCTGAGGAGAATTATTTCTCTGAAGCTAATTTCTGCAGTGTATGTATTTTACATCCGATTGTCCTCGAACATGTGAAATATTACTGTACACTTACACTTTCATTCAACTCTGCTTAATGCGCCTACGATTAATTAATTCCAACTTGAGAAAGCTTTGTGTCCATCAACAAATGTACCATTTACTGTTTTTATATAAGAACAAAAAGTTCCAAGTAGTGGTGAGTAATGAATCGGTACCCATAGCTGAGGACCTGCAATGACGCAGAAATGATTGCATACATACGGTCTAATGATGTAATTTAAAGTCCAATAGTGTATTTTTCCCGCATTGTCCGTAAGGAGAATTTTGTTTTTCTCCTTCAAAAAATTTCAGCGACGTATGTCTTTTCCAATCCGAGTATACAAGAACATGTTAAATATGACTGTACACACCTATATTTCATTATTTCATTCAACGCTACTTAGTATTTCTCTGACCAATGCATATATATATATATATATAACAATACATGTGTGTGTAAATATACACACGTATATATATATATATATATATATATATTTAATTTGGGGTTTGGTTTGCAAGATTCTTTATATGAGTTCGTGTGTTGAAGCATATACTCTTGTGTCTGGGGAGAGTCATTCTCTTTTATGCCTT
>NC_068997.1:39003668-39007666 GCF_001194135.2 Octopus bimaculoides
TATATATATACATGTGCGCGCAGTAAAACACACGCACAGAGAAACAAACAGGTATTTTAATTATGTGTCATCTCACTGTATGCACGTACTAATATATATGGATGTATAAATATATTTCACACATTCGCGCATATACACAGAAACGCGCCCAAGTATACAGGCATACATAGATACATAGATACATACATACATACATACATGCTATATGGTCGCGCGTGCGTATATATATATATATGTATATATATCTTTTACATTGTTCCGTGGTTGGAAACAAAAGGCTGTCTTTACTTGTGTGTCTGAGCTATTGTATTGTTCCGTATGAAAGTTGCATGCGAAGCTCATTGAGAACAGTTAGTGCCAAATGAAATCTATATCAACGTTCCCTCCACGAAAGAAGAGGAATGATCACTAAGTAGAAACTGTGAGTCTAGATGTTTTTTTTTCTGTTGTGTATACATGCATGTGTGTGACAAATAATTAATTTCATGGCAGTGTGAATCGGATGTTATTGAAACGTTTGTTCTTAGCAAGTTTATTTATTCCGGCTGGCATAATGTTGACTTCCTTGTTGTTTTCGATGATTCAATTGTGTAGGTTCTCAGTATTTAATTTAGATCTTATTCGAAAAATATTTCATGCTGTTTACTGCCTTCATAATGCTTTCAGATAATTACTATAGATAAATGTCATAAGCTAATATATCAGGCTAATAATATTTTATGCACGTTTAATAAACTGGTTCATCGGTTCGAATTTTGCAGGCTCTTTGCGTTTTTAACTTTTTTCTTCTTTTTTTTTTTTTTTATCGTGTCAATTTCAGAGACTAATAGTATTGGATTGGGAGACACGCTAGAGTGTCAGAAAAAAATTGTTAACGTTATTCATTCCGACTCTTTTCGTTTTCAGTTCAAATCCCGTCAAGTCCAACCTTGCTTTTTGTTCTTTCAAAGTCGATAACATAAAGCACCAGTTAATTACTGAACTTGTCTCTGTCGACTAAACCGCTTCATTAGCACGCCGGGCAAGATGCTTAGCGGCATTTCGTCAGTTTCAACATTCTGAGTTCAAATTCCGCCGAGTCTGACTTTGCCTTTCATCCTTTCAGGGTCGATAAAGTAAGTACCAGTTGAATACTCGAGTCGATTTAATCGATTTGACCCCTCCCCCAAAACTGCTGGCCTTCTGTCAAAATTTGAAACAGATATTAGAAACCACTATCTAAAAGTAGGGTGAATTGATAGAACCGTTTGAACATCAGAATCTATTCCGAGTTTTTACGAGCTGAGTTCAAATTTCACTGAGAGTAAACCTGGCTTTTTATCCTTTCAGTGACAATAAAATACAGTACCAGTGATATTCTGAGATTGGTGAGTATCGACCAAACTCTCTTTTCAGAATCGCTCTCCTTGTGGCTAAAATAAAAGCAATTATTCATTCAAATACTGTACAAGCAACTTTGCCAGTTATCTTCCGATGAACTGAATGACCTGTCAAGAACAGGGTTGGATACAGTCAACTAACAGTTTCCCTCAAATCGTTTGATCTTGTATCTAAATTAGAAACAATTAATTTTATTCTTTTATTTATACGATTTTGTTTATATTAGAATAAACATGATCCCAGGGTCACTGTATTCGATGGTAAAACTTCTGTTTCAACACGTAATTTCTAGATGTCGAATTATCAACGCTCAAAAGTTAACTCACTACAGAGTATATATTTGTAGGCAAATAGTTAGCTTGTGCAGTTCCAGGGAGGGGATAAGTCGATTACACTCCAGGGCTCAACTGAGATTTATTTTATCGACCCCGAAAGGATAGCAGGCAAGTCGACTTCGGCGGAATTTGAACTCAGAACGTAAAGACAGACGAAATTCCGTTAAGCAATTGTCCCCGCGTGCTAACGATTCCGCCAGCTCACCACCTCGAATGTATCTATATATTGTCTGTTGGTGGGTGATGATGATGTCCGCTGTGTCTTCATTGATTAGTCTCCTGCCTTACTATTGGTGTTCTGCATGTTGTGGGCTTCTACGAGTTTGTTTGCCTTTTCTAGTCGGTTGGGAGTAACTGCTACCCTGAATAATGTCATGACAAAGCTTAGGATACTCAAAATAGCAGTTTGTCCCTATCTTTCCATGCGTGCAGACACATTTTACGTAGACCCTGCCAGTATTTTAGGTGCTGTTTTTTGTTTCCCTTTTGATTTTGTTTTTGGTTTTAGCATTTGTATTTTCATTTTCTTTGTCTTTACTCTTGTTTTCAGTCCTGTGTCTATTGTTTTGCTTATTGGCCCCTCTTTTAGGCAATCTTTCTATCTTGTTCTTTATGGCAGCGGTAGCTTCAATTCGGTAAATACTATTTGCTTACTGCTGCTTTGAAAAATGGTGTTGGGATCTGCTGGGTTACATGTGCCTTCTTAGTATCATCTTCAATACACTACTTTCTCCGTTATGTTTCTTGATGGATCCTATGAGACGGCTTCATCTTTATACTTCAGATTGATTCATATAGCGTTTCATAAGATATTGATATTAGAAGCCATAGCTGTTTATCGCTACTGCAATGAACTTGTTGGATGGGGCAGCATCAGCCAATTCCCAAGCTCATAAAAACAAATGAATTTCATTTGTCGACCATGTTTTGTTTCATACTAAATATTTTCTATTCTTGATTTCTTATTTAATAATGTCGGCTTTGGTGGTACACCATAGTCTACGGATATGTTTTCCAGAAAACTCAAAGATAACAACTAGATTATGGCTGGGAGATATCAGTTAACTCAAAATAGCCGCCCTCACCTTCCATCATGCTCCAAGTGGGCTCCGGAACATGGCGCATGTGTTCCTCACTGTGTCCCTGGAAAGATCTTACAATATCTCCTTGATCTTGGTCATCGACCTGGCCTTCGTGTTGCAGGCAGAGTGGTTGGTGTCATTCTCAACCGCACCTCACACTTAGTAAACCATGGGATTACAATCAGGGTAATTAAAAGACCAGAAATCGGGGCTGGTGAAGCCGTAGAAATTTCCTGACACCCACTTCTGACTTATTCCGGAGGTATGGCAAGGAGCCGAATACTTCTGCGAGACATATGGCCTTCCAGCAGCAACTCTCTCCAGCTAGAATTTGACCAGAGTCATCAGCAGCTTCACGTAGTCATCTGAATTGAGCCTAAGACCCTGTTCAAACATGTGGGGATGAATGTCAGCGTGTGGTCGCAGTCCGAACGCCTGTGTTCCTTCTTGATGGTCACGGCTTCCACGTCTTGTAGCCTTTGCAGTTTTCATAGATCATTGAGCAGTAGTCATGATATCGGCGTTTTGGTACCTGGCGTGAATCATCATGATCTAGGTAACTGGTTTCCATTATTCAGATGGCTTCCAATTCTCCATGTCAGCTAACCTTTTATCAACTACAACTTTAATCTTTATGCTCTCCATTAAATCCATATACTATCAAAACTCTGTGATTGCTTGCTTGTGTTCGTGCTTGTCTGTAATTTAATACAGCCAAACCGGCGCATAATGGAAAATTACTCTGAAAGTTAGTCACCCCTGAAATGTGAATACAAACAGAATAAAACAAGTTTCGCGTAAATCGGATCACAGATTCGCGAGATACGCGCTTTTTTGGTGTGGGGGTGGGGGTGGGTGAGTGGGAGTACCTTCACAAATAGCCAAAACGGCGCATAATGGGAAAATACTCTAAAAGTAACATAACCCTGAAATGGGAATATATAATACTGTGAAAACTGTTTCCATTATATAACAATATATACTCTATCTATCTATCTATCTATCTATCTATCTATCTATCTATCTATTTACCCACTACACATTCTTTATTTTCTCTCTTTGTTTCTTTCTGTGGAAGAGCGTAGGGTCGAAACGTTAAAGACTTTTTCATTCCCCCAGCGTTAAATTAATACATCTGTTTGTTGTCTACACCACCTGTCTTCGTCTTTTGTTTTTTCTTTTTGAATTCTCCCTATATATA
>NC_068997.1:39007750-39008908 GCF_001194135.2 Octopus bimaculoides
GTGTTGAAACTGATATAGTCGTCGATATAACCAAATATATCCCATACGCCTGTCTACCTACGAGAAAACGTGAAAATAAAAATCATCAGTGTGTCTGGCGAAGAATGCACAAGTGATGTAAATCAAGTTTGTTTAGGCTCGTATTCTTACTTATATCTAATCTATTCCCATTTGTGATGGCGTGGCTTTCGACACAAACACTAACACAGATGTAGACACACTCAGAGGCGCGCGCGCACACACACATACACACACAAACACACTTTCGCACATAATACACACATGCACTCACACAGTATGCATGCCTGTATATAAATACATTCTATAAAAAATGTGTCTCTCATGTTGTATTTCTATAATCACGTGTGTGTTTACATGCATGCACAATTACATTAAAAGTATTGCTTAAAACAAAAGCGGAGAATTATTACTGAAAACATACTTAAATTATTAAATTTATTTGGTTGATCCCCTTTACGTCACCTTCTGAGTTTTCATCTCCTGCTGTGCATTTCGTGAGACGTTTATATATGTGGGCTTAAAAAACATTGAAGTGAAATTAAAAAGGGCGTCTCAGTACTTTCGCCTCATTGGCTAATGCATGTCACGTGTGTCTTGCACATATTTTTAAATATATCATATTAAGATAGGACAACATAACATAAAGATAACGTAGATAATTTACGATTACTATTTAAATAGAGAATTCAAAAGAAGTAATTGAGGTTGAAAATCGAAATTATTTTTTAATAATTTCGAAAGTAATTTAGTTATTTCAAGGGAAGTAACTGGGGTTAAAAAATTTAAATTATTGAAGGGAATTATTTTAAAGAGATGTAACTTAAATATTACCATGTACAGTGGTAGTGAATTTAAATTAATATTGACATGATCAAAATGGAGTAAATTAAAAGGGAGATAACTTAAATATTACCGTTATTTCTACACCATCTATTGTCATATTGCCTTTCTGCAACCACAGCAATTCTTCATGTACATCCACATATCTCTTTCGGGAGGGACAACAAACTATGTGACCTGGTCAGGAGTTCCTATGTCCAATAAGCATACCCAATTTTGAACCTCCATTTGCTCACTCTTTCTCCGATGAAATTTTAATTCTGTAGTTTGTTATAGTCTGATATATATATATATATA
>NC_068997.1:39011333-39014686 GCF_001194135.2 Octopus bimaculoides
TATATATATATATATATGTAAACGAGTAGGAGTAGGGATTTGAAATGCGGACAGAACCCTTATTGGCATTCGGAGGAAATCCAGGCTACATAGGAAGATACAGAACATTGAGAATCGTTTAAAATAAACAATTAAACTGTTCTCCTTTCGATTAGTTCGCCCACAATTCACTTCAATGGATTTCTTGAAAAATACAGAGAATATAGTTAAAACATGAAAATGAAGAATGAAGAATAATACATCTTCAAAATTAATTTTCCTCATATTACATTCTGGCACGTATTTCCACTGGATGGTTTTTGATATAATAGTTTTGTGCATGTTGTTGATTTACATTAAATCGATTATAATACACGATCACATCTAAAGGTAGACACTCACATACAGCTTAAATCGAGGTGTTTCCCATACGAATGGGTGAAGCGAACTGAATACCAGACAGCTTATAGGTCAATACAGTGTCCTGTCCGTGTTAGTAGTGCTATTCAATCACTTTTAAAGTTATCTCCATAAGATTTTCTATAGAAACTAGAGCCAGCACTGAAAGTTACAACGTTTCGTATACGAACACGTTTATGTAAACAATGCAGCTTTTCGTGGATGGTTGACGACAGGTTGGATGTGAAACTGAAGAAGGAACAAGAGCTCCTGAAATATGTTTAGACACGCATCACCTATTTTTCTATCTTCGATCGTATTGTTTACGTAGACATATTTGCATACGAATCACTGTAACTTCTAGTACTTGCTCTAGGTCCTATAGAAAATCTGTACATACACAAATATATGTATATACATACACACATTTATGTATGTAAACACTATATATTATTGTTTGTTACTATGTGATGCATTATTGCATGGTTTTATGCTGTGCAATATATATTGAAATATATAATTGTATGGTTTGCTGTAATGTGATGTAATTTATTATAATGTAATATATATTTTTATAATGTGATATATATAACAAAATTTATTATGCTGCGTTATATAATTGTTTAGTTTGTGTTAAAAGTTTATGAAAATAATAACCACTATGACTGTTTTGACGCAAATATCAATGATATAGTTTGTAATCTTTAGCAGTTAACAGTATAGTTAATTATAATGTGATCTAATTGTTATAAAGACATTAACATATATTTCACATTATACACGTTATAAGTTGTTATTGTGTTATATACTGCATTATATTTGATGATTCTGTTCTATTTTCATTTGTCTAAAGAGAAAAGTGCGCTGCACTCATCGTTTTTATTATGAGCCCATCCAGCTAGAAAAGTGTCATCAATAAGGAAATCCCAAATCAGTTTGGTAATATGTTTGAATAATAGTATACACAAAGGTATCGTGTGTTATCCTCAACTATGGTGTGACATATTTTGATACAATATCATAAACACTAAGATTTCTATGTGAACTGTATCAAGAAACAATTTCACAGCTATCTTGGTTAGATATACAAGAATAGTGTATGATTTTTTGAATTCTGACTAGTTTGCTGGCTTTGCGTACCAGGAAATTAGAGTTGAAGGGGATCTGTTGTGCAATGACACAACGTAGAGCTTTGATTAGGCAGTGATCGGACGATTCTATAAAGATAGAAATTATGATAGCGGGATAAATGTTGAGAAAGAAGTCAAGAGTTGTTGTCGTTTGTGCCTATTCTCAGATTAGCCCTGGTTGTGCAAACCTATAATAAAAAGCAATCTAGCCATGACCATCCCGTCTTTTCAAACATAGTTTATGTCATATTACAGTATCTAATATATCCTTCGCTTATTTGAAAATATGTTATTTGTGATAGCCTAGACTGTCAATGCAAGCAAGTCGAGCAACCACGTTAGCTCGAAAAGTCAAGGATTTAGTGTGTAGATATGTCGATCAGAGATACAATTTGGTGAGAAAAATATCACATTTACAGATATATGGAAAGCAATTACCAATCCGTAGCAGACCGAGTCTTTAGATTCTCCTCTAAGTGATCTCGCTTAATTCTCATGTTTTTATATAACTGTTAAGCTACTTGGAGCGACTAAATTTTATTGGAGTATAATGAAAGCAAAAAAGAAAAAAGAAAGAAAAAAAAAGAAAGAAAAATTGCGGATGAGAGTTGTCGGTCTTCTCAATGAAGCGTTTTAACGGAGTTCAATGGATTACATGAAAAGGAATTGTAATAATTATTCTTTATAGTATGATATATATTAACAATATTATAGTTTGAAAAATGCACATAATGTTAGAGTAAACTAGTGGTGATAATTTACTACCGATCTATATTTATGGTAGGAATATAGACAAGGATAACTGACAAATTTATTACTGTCTCATATATATTCGAGCGGGTGCTGAAAGTTCAGGCAGATCAGTAAAATATGATTTTATTTAAATATTCAATATTCCCCTCTTAGATTCACACACTTATTGCAGTGGTCCTTCAGTTTTTCTTAGCCCTGCAAAAGAACTCGGAAGGTTTGTTCTCCAACTAGGCCTCTTGCGACACCCTTAAAGCCAGGAACATTTTTCCCGCCCTCGTATATATATATATATATATATATATATATATATAACTGTATAATAATAATATATTATTCTCCGATTTGAAGCTACAATTTATAAATACAAGCAAAAGACTGAAAAACGATGAGCTAACCCCACCCAAAATCGAACCCACAAATCAACATGGGTCCTTGCTAACAGGGATCCTTGCGCATTCGATTGGGCCAAACGCTCACCCATCAATTTCAGCCAAATGTAGTTAATATGTACTTAAACTGCCTAATACTAAATATAATATTTGTAGACAAACGCAGAAGGCTTTGTAAGTTATGGAGAGAAAGCTACTATGGAAGACTCATTTGTTTGTATTTATAAGTTGTCGCTTCAGATCGGAGAATAAAATATTGTTATATATATTATAAGCCTTCTATAGTAGCTTTCTCTCCGTAACTTTAATAGCAAATCACAGTAGTTGCTTCTGCAGAAACGTTAGCATGTCGGGCGAAATGGTTTGCGGTATTTCGCTTCTTTACATTCTGAGTTCAAATTCCGCAGAGGTCGACTTTACCTTTCATTCTTTCGGGGTCGATAAATTAAGTACCAGTTGCGTACTGGGGTCAATCTAATCGACTGCCCCACCTCCCCAAAACTTTCGGGCCTTGTGCCTAGAGTAGAAAAGAATATATGCTTCTGCACCAGACACCAGCTTCTTCAAGTTGCTGAGTTTACATTTATACATCAGTATATAAGATTTTTCTTAAGAATTACTACACAATAAAATATTTTTTTAGCAACAGCTGTTTGTGGATGCTTCCTCAGGTTGGATGTGATCGTTTTTGCTGAAAAATATT
>NC_068997.1:39015072-39020433 GCF_001194135.2 Octopus bimaculoides
ATATATATATATATATATATATATATATATACTACATGTTTGTGTGTGTATATATGTGAGTGAGTGTGTGTATGTGTGTGTGTGTGTGCGTAAAGGTTATGGCTGTAATGATACCGAATGCCAATGATATTCCAGATTTTGATAACGATGGTCTCGGTTTGGCCACAGAAAGTGTAGAACCGTAGAAAATGACATAATTAACTTCGCAACATCAAAAAAAAAAAAAAAAAAAAAATTTCACTATCATTGGTCACCAGGAAAAAGGAACTGTAAAAGTCAACGACTGGAATTGAAATAGCTATTGTGATTAAGACGTTGTTTAGCAATTATATCCTCTATATAATTATATCCTCTATATAATTATATCCAAATATCAGATGATTCTGATATTTGGTAGAGTTAAACTAAGTTTCTTATTATCAATATTTTCCCAAATCAACAAAGGTTTATGCCATGGCAGTGAAAAAAAGAAAAGAAAAAAAGAAGTCAAATCGAAAATGAGCCTCATATTTTTCTCTGATTTAGATTATAGATATTGGCTTCAAAGTTTGGCACAAGGCCAGCAATTTCGGGGGAGAGGTTTATCGCTTACATCGACCCAAGTGCTCAACTGGTACTTATTTTGTCGTTCCCCGAAAGGATGAAAGGCAAAGACGACCTCAGCGGAATTTGGACTCAGAACATAAAGACAGACGAAATGCTGCTGAGTATTTTGCCCAGCGTGCTAACGATTCTGCCAGCTCTTCGCTTTAATTTGGATTATAAATATTGTTAATAAAAAAAAAATATTAAAAAGATAGAATTTCTCTGATTCTCTATTACTATTCTGGTTATCAAGACTAAAGCTTGCTTTATATGATACAATCATGTTCTTTTAAGAATTTAAGAAGAAATATGTAACCAATCAGCTCTGAACATTTACACCCAATCAAACTCTCGTTATTACGAGAGAAGAAAAAAGCTTTTCAATTTAAAAAGGACTCCAAAATACAGACTATGCACGTTGGTGTTAAATACTGTTAGCATTGAACATATTATTGCTATTGATCGGCATCAAATACTGCATATTGGTTTATTGGTTTTTGATGCTGATGATGAAGTTTTTCTGTAAGTGATGAGGATGATAATACTGATGACGCTCATTTCTGTTCAAGAGTTAATGTTAATTGTATTATGTACAGTTTGTTAATAAAGTATAATTAATAACTGCTAATTACTTAAGGACAGTTAATAACTGTTAATATTTCCAGCGTGGTCAATAACGGCTAATTAATAAAGCTTAATTATTGCCGAACAATCAGCATCCGCTCATTATTTCAATATTACTGTAATGGCTGTTGTAAAGTACGCCAGATTAATACATCAACAAAACGTTGAAAATATCATCTAAATACTGCAGTGAATTGGTCGACTGAAGAGAGCTTTTCTATGTCCACTACAGAAATATAAAAGTACTGAACACCCCTTAAAAGCACATCTTACCCTGTTTATTTCTCCAATATTCCTTATGTGTATCCTGTATTATGTATTATTTAAAGTAAAAGGATTAACGTTCTCTTTGAACAGTTGCAAGTCGACCATTGCAATTAAAAACATGTACAGAAAGAATTCCAGACGGTTAAAGTTCTGAAGACGAAGGCCAGACATGGTGGTTTGTGCGTTATCTGGATTTAATATTGGTGATGAGGGAAGGAGAGACACGTGAGTCAACTTAGCGTGGGTCGAGGACAAAAAACCAGTGAGATTCAGAGAGCCATTGTAGTAGCGATAGAAGGACAATTAACGGAGACAGTATATTTGTGGGACAAAAGTTGGGGGTGGTATATTAATGAAATATCTATGCTAATCAATAGAGTATCCTTTCCTTGCTCTAGAATGTGTGTAATAGCCAAACGCAGGTTAGTTGTAATTGGTCAAACTTATTTATCAAAGCTGGGAACATTCCATCTTTTATTTAATATAGCCTTTCTGTTTTATTTTTATTCGACTACGATATGTTTTGAGTGAAAGTTGACTGTTATTTCTATCAGGTCAAGCAACCAAGTACAAGTTCGTTAGCTTGAATTTTGATGGTGCTCTTAAGTTTGGGTGACTTCTACAAGAGCATGGCGGAAGGGACTTACAAATCAATTTCACCTAATATGGTATACGTCCCTACGATGATTGGGATGGAGATGATGATATGATGGTTGTGGTATGGGTAATGATATGATGGTAGTGATGTTAGTATGCTGGTGGTGGTAGTATTACCAAGAATTCGTCCGTCTCTTATGTTCTGAGTTCAAATTTCACCGAGGCTAACTTTGCCTTTCATCCTTTCGGTGTCAATGAAATAAGTACCAGTGACATACGGAGGTCTATGAAATCGACAAGAGACCCGCCTACAATTTTCTGGCCTTGTGCCTATAGCAGAAAGGATTATTAACACTGGTTGTATGAGTAACGGTTGTTGCTATTTTAGCCCGTGTTCAGCCCTCATTAAGCAGATAAATGATCAAAGACATTCCAGCCTTGACCATTCCATTTTTTTCTCTTATATATTATTACTTCAGGCATCCAGGACTTCATTATGAAAAGTGCTTTATCTTCAAGACGTTATGGGGTAATCTTGGATGAGATTTAGCTGTTATTTCTTGCAGTTTGTGTGACTTCATAAAGACTGCAGCGTGATCTCGATTTAGTGGCAGTTGCTTTCGTCATACCACGCTGATATCGGTGGTAGTTACTGTTACATTATGTTGGTATTAATTGTGGTTGTTTATATACATCACTAGTACTATAATAGCAGGAATAAGTTGGCTTGTATAGCCGCAGCAGCAGCAGCAGTAGCAGTAGTAGTAGTAGTAGTAGTAGTAGTAGTAGTAGTAGTAGTAGTAGTAATAGTAGTAGTAGTAGTAATAGTAGTAGTAGTAGTAGTTGTTGTTGTTGCTTGCACCAGTTCAACTCTGAGTAGACCTGCGATCAACTGTAATCATTCTTTCTTAAGGCGATAGAAGGATATTTTACTGCTGTTTCTAGCAGGCTTGGCAATCCCCTCGTTGGCTATGCAGCAGCAGCAAGTTTAGTAGTAGTAGTCGTGGTGGTGGTGATGCTTTTTTTGTTGTTGTAATTGTTATTGTAGCGTCAACGGTATTAGCAGCAGCAGCAAGAGCAGTAGCAGCAGCTGTAGTAGAAGCAATACAACAGCAATAAGGCGCTATGTATATAAAATTTCAAACTACGCGTGAATCTGACTTAAAATTACAAAAGACACCCTCCTGGTTCTCTGGGCTCTGATGAGTCATGCTAACGTGTGTAATTAACGCTCTGTATACGCATATTTATGCCAGCGCACTCTTCTCTCTCTCCTCTGTATCCCTCTCACTCCCTCTCTAGCTATCTCTGTATCTATTTGTCTACCTCCATATCATTCTTTGTCACCCTTCCACATCCGTCTTTTAATTTAAGATTTATTGCCTACTACTAATGTTGAGGCGGAGGGGCGGAGGGAACTGGTTATAATGTTGATTCCAGTGCTGTCGTTGATGAGAATTTTTTTTTCAACTCTAGATCAGCTCTATTCGAGTGGATATATTTACCAAATGCATTCTAGACGTGACCACCATACCTTTTTAGAGCTATGTTGGACTACATTGCTTGATATATAATCTTCTTTCTTAAGAGGGTAGGGAGAGTGATTTGAGAGAATTTGGCTACTACTTCCAGCATAACTAACAATCACGCAGAGGCTCTGGTGTTGAGTAGTTTCTGTTAATGTTTGATTTTTAACGATAATAATAATAATATTATAATATTAATAATAGTAACTAATAATAGTGTTAATGATAATGTATTGTTTAAAAAATCATGAATTTTGTGGTCTGGGTTAAGAAGTTTGCTTCCCAACCACATGGTTTCAGGTTCAGTCCCACTGCCTCGCACCTTGTGCAAGCGTCTTCTACTATAGCCTCGGGCCGATCAAAATCTTGTGAGTGGATTTAGTTGACAGAAACTGAAAGAAGCCCGTCGTGTGTGTGTGTGTGTGTGTGTGTGTGTGTGCGTTTGTCCCTCAACACCGCTTAACAAATGGTGTTGGTGTGTTTATGTTCCCATAACGTAGCTGCTCGGCAGAAAACCGATAAAATAAGTACTAGGCTTTAAAAAAGTCCTGGGGTTGATTTTTCGACTTTAAAGCCTTACCCCAGTATGGCCGCAGTCAAATGACTGAAACAAGTAAAATATTAGAGATAAACGAAGTAAATGAAATAGAGGAAGGTTGGTGTAGGAAAACTTTATAAAGATAGATCTGTGATCAAAGATGTTCCAGCCTTGATCATCTCATCCACATCAACACACTTGGAGAGCTACACACACACATACACACTGTGATATAGCTTGGTAGCTATAATATACGAAATTACAAGTAGAACGCGGCTTTAGAGATTTTATTTCAAAGATACATTTCTCGATAAAATAAATTATAATTATTACTAAATATAGGTATCGATCTGTCTTCCTCTCTCTCACCCTCTCTTTCTCATGCAAATTTTAACGAGTTTGTATTTCACCTCATTGAACAACGAACATGACATTATCCACACTCTTGACAATGTTCCAACCAAAGAAACTGAAGCGTTCTGCGAATGATAAAGCTCAGATGAATGATAACTTTGCTCCCGGAATGAAAGTTTATCAGTAGAAACTTTTATATTGGTAGTAAGAGAGTATTTCAGTTTCTAGAGGTAGTTATTCAAGATGGTGATACATTAGACTAGGAAAAATTGTCTTCACAAGCCATGCTCGAATCACTCTTAAATTCAAACTGCATGCATTGAACAAAATGTAAAAACTCTCCCTCTACGTCACCACTTAGCAAAGCATGGGAGCTCCAACAAAAAGATGTGCTCCTATGTATCTTTTCTGTCCCCTCAAAGAACCTTACTCCCCGCACTAGCTCCTGTAAACGCGAATAAAGTACTGAGAATGTAATACCCAAAGAATATGTACAACATAAACGAAACAAACAACTAAACACGACAAACCTAAACTGTAGAACTACACACACACACACGCACACACATACACGCCCCCCCCCCACACGCACACACACACAAGTTAAAAACATATAATAAATGCACAAACAAACGGAAAATAGACACAGAAGATCATCACCTCATCAGTTATTGGCCAGAAGGTCAAACGCAATTTCATGCCTTTAACGATAATATCGTTCCTTCTGGTGGTGCCAGCAACAAAAGGAAGCTGCCGCGAAATGGGACCAAAACATAACAACAAGAACGAACAAACAATAAATGTATAAACATGCAACATAGAAGTGGACATACGAATATGAATAAATGTCCTTCAAGACGAGACCATTAG
>NC_068997.1:39020443-39022838 GCF_001194135.2 Octopus bimaculoides
TATATATATATATATATATGTACATACATGTACGTATATATGCATATACTCACATATTATTTGTATTATATATATATAGCAATAAAAGATCTTCCTAGGAACCGACGAAAGCACCCCTGGGGATAAAACTCAATGATAAAATAGCAACAATAAGGAACAATAAAATAAAACTTGGCTATTGCAGACTGAATTAAAACAGATCCAAACATTAACATTGCCAAGCTAAATGAAGAAATGTATGTTGTAGTCACTCTGCTCACAAAGGAAGTGGGTGCTCATGCAGATTCAGAGACAAGAATGCCAAAACAAAAACGAACAACATTGAAGATAATTTTTCAGAAAAAGATAGAAAATAAGAGAAACGATGATCACTCAATTCTTAATGAGATCCAAAACTAAATGGCATAACTAAAATACTATAGAAATATAAATAGAAAGTTGTGCCTAGAATCAAATAACTACTAAAACAAGAGATTCTTGATAAATCACAAAGAATCCGTTGGTATGAAAACGACAACAATTCTTTAAACAAAGGAAATAGTTCGATTCCTACCCAAAATGTTTCTGAAATCAACGCAGCACCAACAGCAAGAAAAGTAGAATAATTTGTGGGAGGAGTATAGATTGTAAAAGAATCGAGACAACCGTGGACATCTATAACACCAAAAATAACCTAGATACTGAAAAAAAGAAAGAAAAACAAAAAATAAAAAAACAATCTACAACAACAAAAAGCAAAACCCAAAAGGAAAACAATCAGCTGGAAGGCACAAAGACATAACAAGATCCGTAAAATCTGGCTAAAACATTTAACAGAGAAACAATGTGATGTAGAAAAGTTTAATGAGATACTGATAGAACCAGATGCAGCACCTGACAGGCTCATGGAAGGGAGAAATCATCTCTCTCTCAAAAACCTAAAATCCTCAGGCATTTAACACGTCTTCCTACAACATACAAAACCTTAACGGCAATAATGTCGCAGAAAGTAAGCTGGCATCTGGAAAAATACCTGTTTCCAGAAGAACGGAGGGGATGCTACAAAAGTTCATATGACTATAAGGCTTAACAAAGCAATAACCAATGACTCTCAAAAAGAAGAGTATGGACACGACTTAGATTGAATACCGGATGAGTTTCGATACGATTTTTCACAAATGAATCCTGAAAATGTTAGTCATGAATAAGGTAGCACCAATAATAAGGAGATTCTGGAAATAGGACATGAGCGTATGGCAAATAGCTTGCAGTGACAGACACAATGGAAACTGTAAAAACAAAACCCAAATCCATTAGAAGAGGAATATTCCAGAGGCACTGCCCTTTCCCTTTCCTTTTTATTCTGGGACTGACGTCTTTTACAGACATGTTAAACAGATCTGGATATAGATAGAAATAATTTGATAAGCCAATTAACTATCTTTTACATATGGATGATCTCAAATTGTACGGAGAAAATAATAAACAACTCGAAACATTACTGCAGAAAATACACTAATTTACGAAAGAAATAACTATGCGATTCAGTTTAGAAAAATATGCCAAAGCGACATTGAAGAGAGGAAAATTAAGAACACTAATATCATACTTGAAAAAGAAATGGGGATAAACGAATTAGACCAAAGACAGTCATACAAATACTTAGGAATCAATGAGCTCGAGAGTGTACAGCACACACAAGTGAAAGAAAAGCTTAGAATAATACTTAAAATAAGAGTTAAATGAAAAAAGGGAGAAAAAGGCATCAATAATCTAACTGCCTCATTAAGTTAATCTTAATATTTTTAATTGAGCACTAAACAAACTACACTAAACAAGAAAATAAAGAAAATAATGATTGCATTCAGAAAAT
Organism: Octopus bimaculoides; assembly: GCF_001194135.2. Taxonomy (NCBI): domain Eukaryota; kingdom Metazoa; phylum Mollusca; class Cephalopoda; order Octopoda; family Octopodidae; genus Octopus; species Octopus bimaculoides. The sequence continues at coordinate 39,022,296 of NC_068997.1, forward strand.
ACCATAGAAGATCAGATGTTAGAGACAATGTCTACTACGGATTCAAGGCAGTAGGTGTTTCATGCAAATAGGAAACTATTGCAAAATATCCACCGTAGAATTACGAAAATAGCTGGAAAATTAATACTAATAACCATGAAACATGGACAGGCGCCAACCACATGGTTCCAGACTCAGTCCCACTGCATGGCATCTTGGGCAAGTGTCTTCTACTATAGCCTCGGGCCGACCAAAGCATTGTGAGTGGATTTGGTAGATGGAAACTGAAAGAAGCCTGTCGTATATATACATATAAAAAATATGTAGTTTTAGGGAAAATAACCAAGTTTCAAGAATTCATCGATGAAAATCCACTATCACATATAGAAAAATTAACAATTAAAAGCACAATAAATGAGTATAATATAAAACAAAGTAAATATCATAAGATAAAGATAATATTATTATTATCTTTATCTTATGATATTTACTTTGTTTTATATTATACTCATTTATTGTGCTTTTAATTGTTAATTTTTCTATATGTGATAGTGGATTTTCATC
>NC_068997.1:39023196-39024860 GCF_001194135.2 Octopus bimaculoides
AGCGATTCGGCAAAACAGACCGATAGAATAAGTACTAGGCTTACAAAGTCTTGGGGTCGATTTGTTCGACTAAAAGCGGTGCTCCAGCATGGCCGCAGTCAAATGACTGAAACAAGTAAAAGAATAAAAGAATAAAATAAAAAATTCTGTCTATTAAGGAGCCAACAAATACAAAACAGTGGCTGCAGTAACAAATGACTATGAAGAAAATTTAGGAAAGTAAAAAAAAAAACAACGTGCAACAGCTAAAATCTAAATTAAGGTCTAAACTGAATAGAGTGGAAATAGACAAAGAAACATCTCAACAATGGTCGAGAAGTGCAGAACTCAAACCAGAAACTGGGATTTTCTTATTTCAGCACAGGAACACAGACTCCTCTATAGAAACCACCAAAAGGATATAATGAAGTAGACTGCAGTGACTACAGATTAAATGGAGATTGACGAGAAACAGTTAACCATAGGATCTTTGACTGTCTTAATCCTAATCAAGATATAATACACTTATAGACAAGACAGAGTTGGGACTTGCATTCACTGGAAGTAGTACAGAACTATGAAATATGATGTGTCCCGCATTATGACGCTGTATTTCGTCGTCTTGCGTGACTGACCCGTATGTAATTCTTTATTTGGCACCTAGGCCATAACATAGAGGAGACAGCACAAAGACAGACAGAACACCAAAGTGGGGACAAAAACATAAAACGAATGAAAAATGAAAGATGTGTAAAAAAAATAAAATTAATGATGGTGAAGTGACTGCATTGAGCCCCACTCTCAAGTAGTACCATTTAACAGTTAAATCATACAATTTAACAAGTCTTTCTTACACTCTTTTTTTCCCCTTTAGCATGGTTTTTAAAAAAAAATTTTGAAAGTCTATTTTTTCCTTTTTTAAAAAAATAAATTTTACTTACTTTACTCTTTTTAACAGTTCATTAAGGGTTTCAATTCCTCATACTCCACGACTGATGGTAATTCGTCGAATTCAATTACGACCCCTAAAGGGTCTATACTACTTCCGAACAGTTCTTTCAGTTTCTCGTATCTCTCCTTCTTAATAATTATTCCATCGGTGTGTTCTGTATATTTCTCCGGTGGCAACATTACTATTATGATCGATTTAAACTTCGGGATCTTCCGCTCGATTGCCGTACTTTTGACGTATGCCACTTGTTTTTTTCTTCTTTTTAACATTCGTTTGCTTTAGCGACGGACCTGGGCTGTCCGTGCGAGTCGTCCACTTATTCCTCTCTTGGTACACTAAAATAATTCTCAGTGTCTAAGCCTTCCACATCGTGCTGCAATGATGTTTCTACTTCCACTCTACCGTCCATTGTTGATTCTGCTGGTGTCTCGAACCTGTTCCTTTTCTCCTCCATCTCAATCTCTTTCATCCTTTTCTGGCTCTCTGGTGGAGAGCTCACCCGTTCTTTCCTTTTCCTCTTATTCACGACAGTGAATGATTCCTCCACTCTATCTGTCTCTCCTTCCGGCACCACCACTTCGGCATTCTGTTCTTCACTCTGTTGTTTCTGCTCCTCCTCTTAGTTTTCTTTCCGGGGGCACCTCGCCTTCATATGCCTCTTTTGACCACGTAAGAAATATGTTGGTGGTCTTCCTTTCACCACTACTCTCAGTCTAACATATTCTGGTAGAAT
>NC_068997.1:39025442-39026119 GCF_001194135.2 Octopus bimaculoides
TAATCGTGGCTGCTACGTAACTTCCAGCTGGTTCATGTTCCATCTCTCCTCTCTTCTCCAGTTCACCCATAATTGGGGAAGAAAACAAATATAAAAACAGCCCCCCCCCAAAAAAAAAACCAGCAACAATAGTTCAAAATTCAACAAATTTAACAGATCCTACGTTCACCCAACGGAGAGACCTTCAAGAAACAAAAGACAATACGCGACTTCGTTAAAATTAAATAAAATTAGGGATTTTTTTCGGAGGGTGAAAGTGGTAACAAAAACAGGACAGTGAGAACAAAACAGTAAAAACAAACGGTGAGGGCTATTAAATCAAAACAATGTGGAGATTATGAACGCTAAAACGACGAGCTTGGTGAAGAGAGAGGTAAAAGCACGTCTTGTCTTTAGGAAGGAATTGGAAGAAAGAAAGATAGATCGCCTTTCGTCACGTGTCAGCAACGAGAATGTCAAGGAGGAAAAATGACAGAGAGAGAGAGAGAGAGGGAACGGTGAAGGGAGAGGAAGAGAATAGGGAAAGGGTAGGAAAGAAAAACAGAAAGGAAGAAAAACAATCGAGGAAGATATATTATATATTATTATTGTGCACCAGCATGACCGCAGCCACTTGGCTGAAACACATAAATAAATAAATAAATAAATATATATATATATATATATATATATATATA
>NC_068997.1:39026501-39028820 GCF_001194135.2 Octopus bimaculoides
ACACACACACACACACACACACACATAGATACATATACGACAGGCATCTTCCAGTTTCCGTCTACCAAATCCATTCACAAGGCTTTGGTCGGCCCGAGGCTGTAGTAGAAGACACTTACCCAAGGTGCCACGCAGTGGGACTGAACCCACGATAATGTGGTTGGTAAGCAAGCTACTTACCACACAGCCACTCCTGCGCCTCCATAACTACTTAATTCGGTTCTCTTATCTTCCTTTATATATTAGCTTTGACATGGTTGATGTATATTCTAAAAACCCACAAAGAACCCCTGTCACTTGATATATGTTAAGTATGATAACTTCTTGTCGAATTTTGCTGTTCTGCCCCACTGACGTTTCTGTTCTTACCTTTTCATCCTATTTTGTTTATTTTTTTTTTCATTCATTATATGGGCGAGACTAATATATTTTTCATATTTTTGTATGAACCTTATTGCCCGAAGAAGTGATGCATATACGGATTGCATAACAATGCAGCGTAATATGCATTATTGAAACGTACGCAAGGACGAACATATTGAAATATTTCTGATGTTTTTTTGTTATGTTTCTGATATAACTTATTCTTTTCTCATATTATATTTTATATTACAATGCATACGACCGTGTACATTACTAAACATCCACACAATGTGCACTATGGAATTTAATATATTATACTGAGTTTTTATATAATGGACTATATGTTGCACTTATACAGGTCACCATAATCTTCGTTATTTGAAGAACTGCCATTGACATTCCAAGTGTATATAGATGCTCAACCACAACGGATCTTCAGGGAACACTTTATCATACCAAGAGGCAGCTGAAAATATAAAAGTTAAACCATCTCCTTCATCTTCATGTCTACACCTGTCTGTTCCCTGTTGAATTCATCTATGTTGTCTTTTATTATATCTTTTATGTACTTTTTTAGACACTTTCTAAAATTAAAAAAAAAATTATTTAACTACTTTACTCCTTATCGCATCTCTTTTCTCTCTTTCGTTAACTTGAAGAGTGGTCAATTTCCTGAACGCAGATCTAGCATTTTAACTGATACGACACAAAATATATTTATTACCAAGGTGATTTCATCTAATATCGGTCTTCCATACATTGTGTGTGTATACGTGTATTTACAGTAAATGTGTGTGTGTGTGTGTGTGTGTGTGTGTGTGTGTGTGTGTGTATGTGTATCAAAGGTAGAACAGAAAAAACACAAGCGGAATAAAGAACGATAGCACGACAACGGCAAACAGGACAAAACAAGATACACGGAACCGGTTGGGCCAATGACTTAAGCTAAAAACATATACGAAAACAAATAAGTAAGCAACAGAAGGGGTCTTTCGACTATCGGACAAACGTAACATATGAAATAGAATTATACATATACAATGGACAAACGCCTTTCGGCTGTACAAAAAAGGAAAATCATTATTACAACAAAAATAAAAACAAAACAAACAAGGTCTTTCGAATATCAGACGAGTGTAATAAGCTAGCGCAAGGAAAAATGGAAATGGAAAAATCTAAACAGACCGGGCGGCAGGAGAGAACAGAACAGACGCGATCGACCTCAAAGGCGGCCGGCCGAATAAAGACGATCACGTGGTAAGGGAGGGAAGGAGTTGAAGATAGTAGAGGGACTAAGGAATAGGAGAGAGGGGAAAGAAATCAGAGGGACTAAAGAATGAGAGGGAGAGGGTGAGAGAGAGAGAGAGAAAAGGTACAGGGGAGGTAAGTGAGGAAGCAAAGCAAATGAGATTGAAGAATAAGAGGGAGGGGAAAAGAGAAAGACAGAGAAGGAAAGGGAGGAAGAGAGAGAGAGACAGGAGTAGGAAGAGGTGGGAGGTAGGAATGAGGAAGACAGGCGAGGAAAAGAGGGTGAGAGTCGTACATATTCAAGGGGTATCTTTTTTACAGACTAAACAAGTTGTACGTAGCGCTGCATGGATAAATCAAAGGTAGAACAGAAAAAACCCATAACAAACAGAAACCGTAAAAATACAATATGCGGGAAAAGGGACGATAGCTCGACAACGGTAAAGAGGATAAATTAAGATACACGGGTCATTCGCAGTCAATTGCCTTTTCAGTCAGAGTCCGGAATGTCAACGTAGTTTCACCCACTGAAAGCCGATAATACTCGATAGCGGCTGGGCCAGGGACTAATGCTAAAAGCATTAAGCCTCTGGGCAAGGCAAACGAATGCACATATACGAAAACAAATAAGTAAACAACAGAACGAGTCTTTCGATTATCGGACAAACGTAACGTATGAAATAGGATATATATATATATATATATATA
>NC_068997.1:39029256-39032176 GCF_001194135.2 Octopus bimaculoides
AGTTTGGCCGTACGGCTTTTGAATGTTGTTTTCACTGTCCAATTTTCCTGTCTTGGTTTGTGTTTGCCACCTTGGAATCCTCTGTGTAGTGGGTTGATCCACTACTCAGGAAGAGACTATTCTAGAGTACGTTCTGTCTTATCTTCGAAACGTCTAGTTAGAATAGAGACAGCTGATGAATGGATATTCCAAGTGGCTTTCCGTTTTCCTATGTGTTCGTTCCGTTGTCTGTAGTTCATTGTTCTAACGTCCTGTACCCTGATATGCATATATATATACACATGTAGATGTAAGTATGTACATATATGTGTGTATACATGTATATATATTCTTTGTATTATATATATATATATACATATATACTATATTTGTGGGAAGTTCTGTCTGTGCGTGTGTTTGTGGAGTTGTTAGCTAACTCATCCTACATCATTTTATCGACTTTGATGAATCTTGACACGTGAGTAGAACTCATGTCTGGAAACCTCATGGCAGACTCAGATTATTGAAAAAAAAAATCGATAATAGGGCCCCTGGAAAGGATGCTTATGTATATCTAATATATTTTATTTTAGAAGCCAAGGGAAATAGCCTATTCGCCCCTAGAAGGGATCCTTATATATTGCCAAGGAAAATAACCTATTCATTTTCCTAAATTATTTAGTATAAATCAAATTGAGTCTGCTTATTTCTTAGCATTTGAACTGTTAGAGTTATTATAGCAGTTTATCCAGTACAATCCTTAAACAACTAAATAGTATTTTCCTAAACAATAGATCCTTTTATTTCGCTTAGCGACTTATTCACGAATATACCAAAATAATGCAACTGTAATGCAATACCATATTGAAAGATGCATGGTGTATTTAATCGGTTATAACGTATATGAATGATAAACGGTTTTACAGAAACAGAAGATGAGCAATATTATTAAAATTTCAAAAACATATTTTCCTGCAGTCGTTTCAGTACCTACGGTGTGTCTTCAGAATTATATAATAATATAGCACGAGAATTTTTAGAATACTTTTAAAACTTGAGGAGTTTTAGGATATTTTCGAAACATGCAGTTCCAACGAAAGTAGCCCCTATATACTGCGTAGACAAACCGTGAAAGATAACGAAAAAGATAAATGAAATATAAGTGAACGGAAGAGGAGGTAAGAATTGAGACAATGAGTGAAAAAAAAAGTATAAAGTTATACTTATTCACAGATATGGTTAGAAGGAATAGACAAAATTTATATCAGATAATAAGAAATAATGGAGGAAGCAAGAATAGAAGAAAACACGAGAAAGAAGAAACAATAGAAATACATAAAAATATCAAATAATAAATACAAATGAAAATATACATAAAGAATATAAGATAGATAAATAAAAATGTATAATAAAAATAAGAACAAAAACCGAAAATAAAATGATTCTTATAGTAATACAACACAGATATGTTTGGTAAGTTTGCTAGTTGAGCATAGAGAAATAAATGAATGTTCTCGCAATCAGACAGGTAGCAGCACATTTGCCAAACCATGGCAAAAACAAAAGATAAAATGTACAAATAAAAGATAACAAAACTATTGGAAAACTGGATTATAAGGGGTCAAACATACATACACATTGGCACACGAACGCACGCATACAACACATATGCATACAAACCATACATACTCTTGCTTAAACCTACAAATTTATGTATACAGATTATATATGTATATATATATATATATGTATATACATGCATATGCGTATTTATTTTTATATGTGCACACACACACACTCACACACACACACACACACACACACACACACATATATGCAAAGTCGTTCTTATATTTTGGACTGTAAAAGACGGATTAGATATCTGTACTGATGAAGCATAACAACATAGAAATGCATGCGTCCCGAGACAAATTCCGCAGCGAGTATACACAGACATCTTAAACATTATTGTACTGACCAATATTTCAATGAACTCTGCCTCATACAATTTTTAATATATATTAAGCTAATATATGTACAGGCTAATATATGTACAGGCTAATATATGTACAAGCTTTTTATCTCTCTATACTTTTTATTTATATTTCTTATATACTTTTTATATTTTTTTTACATATTTATAGAAATATTGTTTTACAGGTTCATTGCTCATATATTTTTAACACATATTTTTTTCTGTATTCTGCCTTTTTTTCCTGTGCTTACATAGACGTGTAAATGGAACCTTCTGTGCGCGCTTGTGGATGTGTGCGTGTGTGCGGGTACGTGCACATATAGACGTGTGTATGTGCGTGCATGCGAGAATGTGCGCATATAGACGTGATTTATCCTTATGGCTTTTTTACCCTTTTTTACACTTTTTTCTGTATTTTGCCTTTAGCCCTGTTTTTTCTTGTGCATGTGCGTTTATAGACGTGTGTATGAACCTTTTTTGCGCACGTGTGTAGGTGTCCGAGCGTGTTGCACGCGCGCGTGTATGTGAGCGTGTATGCGGGTACATATATATATATATTTGCTGAATGTGTGGGTGAGCATGTGTGTGTTTCAAGTGAGGGTGGATGAGTATATACATATAGGCGCTTGTACGTGGGTGTGCGGGCGCGCATGTGTATATATGGACTGTCATTAGCGGTCATTCTAATAGCTCTTTTGCCTTAATAACGGTTAATCACACAGTAATTTCCCTTTGTTTATCGGTCATTTTCATAGCATTTTCGACGGCCAGATAACTGAAGACATTGCGACGTGGGTTTCCACCCCGACATCCGAAACTCGGAGTTTTATGATGGCTACCGAATAATTGTCACATATTATTTCCAGATAAATTCCTCTATTATATAATATCGAGGTCTCTTTCTTTTGTTGTCTTACCTTTTCTATCAATATATATATATGTATATGTATATATATATATATATAT
>NC_068997.1:39032473-39036458 GCF_001194135.2 Octopus bimaculoides
ATAATAATAATAATAATAATAATAATAATAATAATAATAATAATAATAATAATAATAATAATAATAATAATAATAATAATAATAATAATAATAATAATAATAATAATAATCCTTTCTACTATAGGCACAAGGCCTGGAATTTTGGGGAGGGGACAAGTCAATTTAATTAACCCTAATGTTTACTGGTACTTAATTTATCGACCCCGAAGTATGAAAGGCATAGTCAACCTCGGTGGAATTAGAAATCAGAACGTAGCGGCAGACAAAATTCCGCTAACCATTTCGCCTGGCGTGCTAACGATTCTGGCAGCTCACTGCGTAATAATAATAACAACAACAGTAGCAACAACAGCAACAACAACTATAACAACAACAGCAACAACAACAACAAGTTGACTTAACTCTATACGACTTAAAGTTTCGTGGGCGTGTGATATCAGATATCTGTAGAAAAACTGAGAAATTTGTGAACATTCAAGATGGCTTCTCGATATTAGGCCTCCTTTGGCCAGCTCAGGCCACGTGAGATTTACGATATGAAAGCGACACCAGTTATTTACTTTATTTTTAGGCTCACGTGCTCGGACAAGGTGTTGGCAGGATAGGCTGCATGCAGTATTGTGCCTAGAGCAACATCAATTTCATTGTACTTGATACCGCACGGGGTGGGATGTTGGCATGAGTCAGTTACTCAGTCATCATTCAGCGGAGTATTAGCTCACTCGCAGCAGCAGTCTTCACATGCAGTTTGAGGTTGGATGATCAGCATAGGTGGACTGTAGTCTATACGAGCGGTCTTTGTGTGTGTGGCAGCTAGGTTCAGGGTGGTATATCTGGATTGTCAGCTGCTAGTGGTCTGAAGTTCTTCAACAGGGCTTACCTCTAGTGGCAACAATATGATAGTTCACTCATCCTGTTGATGGTTACTGCATGTTGGTGGGATATGTGTATTCTTTTGCGAAGGCTGTTATGACGTAGCAACGAATAATGGATATTGTGCTCAGATAATGATTTAATTAATGAACGAGAAATATTACAATAATTCCAAAACGAAATGTAAAATTGTGAACTGTAATTCCAATTGTCCATGATGTAAAGAAATAAGATTGTACTAAAAACAAGCACCCCAAGGGGAAAAACAATAATTCCTTAAAGTGTGTTAATGTATAAAAAAAACGTCACCTGGTAGAGTCAATAAAGTGTCACACGATTGGATAAATAGGTGTAAGCTAAAAAATAAACGATGTGGTAGTAGGTGTTAAATGATTGGATGAATAAAAATAGACAGTTAATAGACAATGTTTTGTGTCGAGACTATTGGGGTTGTCTCAAAGACAAAGTCCGTAATTACAAGCTCCATTTGGATAAAGAGTGGCTCTGTCCATTTGATGTTGGAGAAGCCATTCCGATGGTTACGGTGTTTCCAGATGAAGCATGAAAAGGTGATGGAGTTTCCCTTACCCCGGAACCTGAAGAAGTGCATGTGCTGTGTATACCTTCCACTAAAAATCAGTGTCTGTCATATCCGAGTAGTGTTTTATGACACCATCCGATGATGTGAGAGTGGATCTATGGACTACAGCATTTTGAGAGGCGGTGTCACAATGACCAGTTAGGATTTCGGCGGTTACAGATAGGCATGAGGATTTGAGTTTGAGCAGGTGTGTTTGCGCTTATTGTAGCGTACAATGTTTGAAACGATTTTGTTTAAGGAGTAACTGACCTTGACACTGCAGGGACTGAAATGTTTATAAAACATAGGAGTTCCAAGGAAGAATTTTAATTAGCGTCAGGAAGTTCTTAGCTATATTAGGGGAAACTTCTAGGTTGAACGGACGATTGAGCCAGATTTTCTTTCTCTTTTTGACTCCCTTAGGGTTCGGGGATGAGGGCGTCCTCCTTATGTACTAACTTATCGGTGAATCCACTCCTCGTTAATAACACGTTATAGTGCGGGCCGTTCCTGTTGGAGATCTCTGTTCGCTAATGGATTTAGAACTGCGGAGAGAAAAAGTAGCCTCGTTCAAGTCTCAGACTTGGACGTAAAAGTACGGAAGGTGATTTTCGTTTCTCTCCGTTAGAATTAAAATTTCATCAGGTTCAGTTAAGCCAGTGGTTCCCAATCGGGGTCTATATAAGATTATGGAGTAAAAATTTATGTACAATAAACTGGTCATACTTCTATAATACACAAAATATTTTTAAAATTTCTTATACATTTCATAATAATATTTAGTTATGAAAATATAATACAATTTTTTAAAATATAAAATGGCTACGGGGTCCAGTAGAGTAAAATAGGAATCAAAGGGTTCATAGTCAGAAAAGCGCTGAGAACCAATGAGTTAAACCTTACATGTTTTTTTTCAATTGACAATAAACTCATCCTGAGAAATATGAAGATTTGAGCCAATCAATGAAATCAATACTTTGCTAATTTATCAACCATTGCTGCTGCCGATATCATTGCATTAACAACTGCACCTGCTGTTGCTGCTATTTCTGAAACAATAAGATCTGGTATCTCCATCATTGTTCTTATTTCATTTCTATTGTCTGTTACCCCGCCCACTACTGAAGGAAGCCACTGCAGTCAAAATGTGGTCGAAAATTTACCTATTTCTGTTCGCCTGTCTCTCTGTCTGAATGTCTGCATGTCTGTGCAACATGCATTTTGCTGCTTGTATTACATGCACTCTCTCTCAATCTTATTCTTCCAATCTCTATTTCGCTCTCATAGCTCTCTTTCTCTCCATTTTGATTCTTGTACTATTTTCTCATTCGTTCTCTCACTTTCTCACTCGCACACAGCTAATATAGCTCGATATCTGCCCCCTACACACAAACACACACACACGCTCACACGTAGGCACACACACATACACCCACACGGGCTCGCACACTTTTTTGTACCTGTGTGTTTGAATAATAATAATTAGAAATATACAAATATGTGTGTGTATGTGTGAGTGTATACACAACTGGAAGAAGCAATCAACGCACAACTTATGCGCACGTGCGTATGTGTATACCGACGCGTAACCAGAAATCTTCTTGAGAGAAATAAATTCATTAAAATTAACTTTTCCATATAGTGTCAAGTGATAGAGATATCGGGTAGATAAAAAAACAAACCGATAGACTGCCTGTTCAATGAAAAACAGTTATGTTACTTGACATTATTGCACATGAAAACGTGTAATAATGTCAAGGAGAGATTGAACCGAGTCTAAATCTCGCTTCTATCTGTACTTGACACCATTACACATGTATTTACCGAGAGTTATTTCAGCTTACGGAGTCCAACGCCAACATCACCATCAACATCATTATTACTACTGTTATAAGTAGCAACATTGCCAACACTACCGCCACCACCAATCCCTATAGCAGCAATACCAATACCACCAACAATCTCTCCACCATCACCAATAACACCACCAACTTTAAGACTTGCACCATAACATCAACAACAGCAGCCACAAGAACACCGACAGCCCCCGATATCACTAGCACAATACCAAAACCAAAACCAATCATACCAACCACACCAACACCACCAGCATCATCACCACCACCACCACCATATATATATATATATATATATATATACAAACAGATACATGCACACGCAAATAAATATACATACATATATTCAAGCATACATGCATAAAAACACTCACATATACACAAGTATAGATATACAAGTTATGCACATAGTCGTTTACAAATGTAAGGTTATATACATACAGTTACTCAAAATGAGTGTTCTTAGATTTACAACCAGTCAGATTCTATTAGCAATCACGTAGGCCTTAGAAATTAACTGATGTATTTGTTTCATTGAGTAGCACAATTTAAGAATTAGAAAAGCAATGAAATGTACGTTAAACGCCAACATTGCCACCAACGGCTGGAACCTTAAATATCGTCTTCGTCTTTTGTTTTTTTTTTATAAATTCTCATTATATATATATATATATAT
>NC_068997.1:39039803-39042789 GCF_001194135.2 Octopus bimaculoides
GGGTGTCCCGAAAAATGTATACACACTTTAAATACTTGTAAAGTAGATGGTTATTAAAATGCATTTAATTTTCGAAATTTAATAGAATCTGCAGACATTATTTTATTGTTTGTCAACGCCTGTTTTCAAACTGACGTCCGTTTTGGTCCAGGCGCTGCTGACAACGTGAAGCAATGAAATCGCAAACATCACGAAACAATTCGATTGGTATTTGTGTGCACTCTCGTGCATTGGCTGCTCTCTAATCAGCGACTGTTGCAGGTTTCATAGCGTAGATTTTGTCTTCTAGGTATCTCCATAAAGAAAAGTTCTAGTAGTGTGAGGTCTGGTGAACGCGAGGGTATCCAACGAAACCCTTTCGTCCAATCCACCTGTTTGGCAAGATCTCATCAAGAAAGGGTCTAGCATCACAATGGTAGTGTTGGGGTGCCCCATCTTGCTGAAAATAAAACTCGTCATGTTCAATGTCTCTAGTGCTTGGCATGACAGACTGTTGCAGCAAGAAACGGGGCCAGTCACAGTAGCGTCAAAAAGAATGGTCCAATTAATCCTCTTGGTGATAAACCACACCACACTAACTCCTGGTAAATTAACATGGTGTTCTACCATCACATGCGGATTTTCAAGTTCCCAGTAGGTGCAATTGTGGCGGTTAATTGAACCATTTAATTTGAATGTGGCCTCATCACTTCACACAATCTTTGTTGGAAAGTGTGCATCTTCTACACATCGTGCCAAGTACCACTCGCAATACTGCACTCTTCGTCATTAATAGCATGGACTAATCTTGGAACGTAACTCTTCCATTGACAACGCTTCAAAATACGTTGGACTGACGATTTTGAAATACCTACCTCACGACTTGCTTGCCGCACAGATTTTCTTGGAATTTGGTGATACGTTTCCAGCACTCCTTCTTGCTTTGTGGAGGTTGTCGATGTTCGTGGACTTCCAGGGCGCTTCTCGTGGATATTTTGAACAGTTCCATCGGTTTCAAACTTATCTCTAATTCGACTGATGGTAAGTCGCGTTGGTGGATCTGTTTGAAACTCCCTCCTAAACTGTCTTTGCACTTTAACTGTGTTTTTATACTCCCAGTAGCATCTTAGAATGGATTTCCTTTGTTCAAAGCTTAGTCTGACTGCCATCATTAATTCCATTGGGTTTAATCTGGGAAGAAAAAAAAAATTATCAATTGAGTTATCAGCTGCTAAAGTGTATATACACTTTTTGAGGACACCATGTATACTCATGTAAAAGACGAACTTTTTAGACCGTTTTTTAAGGTCAAATTTATGGTGTCAACATGAATACTAGAATCCGAAGTACCATATTAGCAGCAGAATCCCAATTGATCTCTAAACAAATAAAAACAAAAAACACAATGTATTACAATAATATTAACAATTCTATGCATCAAAACATGTTCTAGTAAATGACAAAACCCATAAGTAAGACCGCGTAGCTCTTATACACTTCCTCTTTTTTTGTATTCATCAAATTAGCCGAGTGAAACCAATTTATATCTCATAATTATGTTATATTACCACCGGTAACATATCTACCCGGTACCGGCATGTCATTGCCTACCGTAATACGGTGCACACAGCTGATACCTACTCGGCGTGTTTCACATCATAACGCTTCAATAACATTACACTATTTTCATATTCATGGTTATCAAAGTTACATTCATCATAAGTGTGTGGCACAGTGTATTAGTGGTGCATTTTTATTTCTGATTAATTAAATGGAACTTAATGTTTTAAATACCAAAATTGATGAAAGAAGTAGAAGCACAACACCACTTTCCCACCACCACCAGTCTCCATCGAAAACGTTTTCTTCTTCGTGGTTGGATTATAGACTACCATAGCAATTTCTTTGTTGCATTTTTATTTTTTATATATCCAGAGAAGCTAAATGCACAAAATCTAAAACAAATATCAGAATAATTAATAATGTCCATAAAAACCAATAAATTATCAATTTTTAAAAATTTATGCAAACAAAAAGTGAAGTAGAAATTTACGGTAATACAGCTTTAAATTACACTTACGGTACGTGGTACATCTTAAACATTTTGCACACAAAAGTTCATTAAAATCCTAAAAGAATCACGCTGTTCATCATCTTCAGCACTGAATAAAGTTTCATAATCATCAGAATGAATGATATCATCGTAAGGATTCTCCTCATCTTCATCTTCGCTGTCCATAGTTAGAGGTAGCACATCATCCACTTCGTCATCCATGTCATCCTATAGACATTCGTCTGCTGCACCATCAATATGCATTCGAAATTCCTAATTTCATAGTGGTGTTTGCTGTTGTTCGCCGATAGTACTGTCTGTGAAACACGTTTCTCACCGTGTAAACAGACGAGCGTATGACACATGTGTTTGTTGTATTTTGAGATGAGGAAAATATAAAGGTCGCGTGGGAACCAGTGATCTAGCGATTAATCGGATGCTTTTTGGCTTACCAGAGTCATGTATTTGTACGAATTCAGACAGTACTGTTTGCCAGTGTTCGCCAGTAATCTGTGAAACATATTTCTCTCAATGTAAACAATGTATGTATGACACGTGTGTTTATTGTGCATGAAGATGTATGCAAGCTTGCAGCATATCCTGTGCATACATTTTAGTAATGGTGATATAGCACCGACCAACAGATGTGTAGTGCTCGCTATATATATATATATATACTCTGAAAATAATAAGGATTGAAAATTTAGAAAAATTTTCATACTGAAGAAGTACGGATGGCAAATTGATTTATTTTGCACATTGATACAGAAACTCGAGTTTGAGGGTAACTACAAAAATCTTTTTTATTTTCATTCCCTTTGAAATTGCTCTTATTCGTGGTTTGGGCTTTAACTGCCCTTTCTATCATATAAGGTGTCCTGTCAAAGGTCACCCCTTTCGTGTATAAATACGTAATTTGTTTATGCACTATTATATATATATATATATATATAT
>NC_068997.1:39043636-39045699 GCF_001194135.2 Octopus bimaculoides
ATTATTATTATTATTATTATTATTATTATTATTATTATTATTATTATTATTATTATTATTATTATTATCGCTGGATGAAATGCTTAGCGGTATTTCGTCTGTTGCTATGTTCTAAGTTCAAATTCCGCTTGTATTGTGTGTTGAGTGTGAGTGTGTAATGTGTTGGTTATGTGGATTGCTGGGAAGTTATTTCACTGGATAATTGCTGTATAGAGTGTCTTGTATTTGTGGGTTGTTTTGATTAGGCTGTATTATTCAATTGATAATTTCTTGCATAGGATGTGGGCTATGTTTTGGATAGTGTGTAGTGTTGAGGATTCAGGTACAGCTTTTACGGTTTTGTTCGTACACGTTGACTCAAAGTCTCACATAGAAACCTCAAGAGACAAGTTAGAAGTTCAAGTTGGTATTATGACTAGGGCACCAACTTTTGGGCTTTGCTCAGAGTATTGTTCTAGAGAGTGTCTGTCAAAACAACAGAAAATTAAAAGTTTGTTTTACAAATAATCGGATGGTAAGATGATAGTGTGATCTTAAGATGGCAGTAAAAGGCGTTCGCTCTTCTGTACATTTAAAAGTACTGTTGATAATGTTCACAGATTAAAATGTTTTGGGAATTACATAGACAATATTTTTCTTAGGATACTAGTAGTTCTCATGAGCACTATTTTATGAATTTCTTCCATTTTTGGAGTCCCTGGTATCTGAAACAGGGAACAATCAGTCCCTTTTGCTATCATCCCTAGCGCGCCTATGACAGCAAGTATTGTTCTAATCTTCGGGTTCCCCGTTTACCAATTTCTATTTCAAGATCTTTATATTTGTTCAGTTTTTGGTAAGTCTTGACAGATATATTTATGTCGATTGGGACAACCATGTCGATGAGGAGACACAATTTTTGTCTGAAATCTTTCAGTATAATGTCTGGCCTATTTGCATTGATCTTTCTATCAGTTTGAACTGTAAAGTCCCAAAGGAATGAGATGTGATCATTTTCAGGCACAGGGGGTGGTTTGTGTTCCGTTCCCACGAGTTTTTATCATGGGGCAGGTCCAGGCCCTTACAGATTACCCAGCTAATATACAGTATCATGCCTGTTGAGATACTCTGTGGGCGCAAGAAGGCTGCACATGGAGACAATATGATTGATGATTTCTGCCTGTTGTTTACATACACATATTGTGCTACTGCCGTTCTTTAAGATATTGGCCTTGTAGCTTCTAGTAGGTATGCATTGATCCTGGGCTGCTGTAATAACCGCTTCTGTCTGTGATTTTAAGTCAGAGGATGCCAACCATTGATGAGCAAAGGTTTTGTCAAGATCAGCATTATTAGCTTCTTTTGCGTATTTACCATTGAGAGGTTTTTCTTGCCATTTATTTTCGAGAATTTTTAGGACGGCAGTTTTAGCTAGGGATTTTATACGTTTAGCTTTTTCTGTGCTTGTTTCCAGTAGATCTAATTCTGGGACTTGCTGTATTTGGAACTCACTTAGATATTTCCTTGCCTGGTTTGTTACTGCATCCCATTCACTGTCAACGATTTTCGAATTTTTTTCAATCAAGCTTATATATTTCAGTAATTGACCAATTAATATTGAAAAATATAAGTAACGGCCGGTATGACTAAAGTATTAATCGCTTCGATTTTATTATTTCGTTTATTATCGTTATCATTATTACTTTTTGTTATTGTTACCATTCTCCTCCTCCACCTTGACTTGACTTGATTTGAACTTCGATATCCTCATTTGCATTTTTATTTTATTTTTTGATTAAAATATAATCAACCATATTAGTATCAGTGCTATGATTTCCATTTTTTCTCGCATTCGCATATTTATAATCGTAATTAGTACCACCGCTACACATTCTCTAGGATAACAATATCCTTCACAAGGTACAGTCAGAAGTGTTACTTTTTCATTACAAGAAACAGTATTGCTATTATTTATGTCTTGGTTATTGCCTACCACTTATTACTTTCATTGGTTAATTTCTCTATTCTAAATACCATTCCTTGAAGATCAGGGAAAATTCATAGAATTTGACTTCCCATATATA
>NC_068997.1:39046028-39051928 GCF_001194135.2 Octopus bimaculoides
ATATATATTCGATTGTGAATTAAAAGCAGCTTTAGTCTTGTAAACGTTATCGACCGCACATGCTGAATGTATGTATTTTACCGTACTGTACTGGCGAACAAGCAAAACTTATTATGTGCAGTCGATAACGTGTGTGTGTGTGTGTGTGTGTGTGTGTGTGTGTGTGTATGTGTGTGTAGCCGTATTCGTAAATAATTCGTAAATAATTCGTAATTTTAGGAATATTCGCTGAGCACTTTTGGCGAAAACTAACACGTTAAGATTTTGGCGTATTCTGTGGCGTACTTGTGTGTCTTATGGATAAACTTATTCCCGGGAAATTAACTCCATGCTGAGTGTTTTGTATTTGTGATTATTTACGAGACTGTTTCACTTACTTGGATATATAAGAGTCCGTTTTCCAGCCCTCTTCTATAAAACCCCAGTGATTGCTTGTCACAAAAGGATTGTTTTTCTTTACGCGTTCTCATGATAAATATAATTCTCGAAACAGAATGTTCTCTATCGGAAGCTAATATCACGCGTATTTTCTTTACATCATATGTAAAACTTTAACTCTTCCCGACTCTTCTCTCACTCTATAGACATCAATGCCCAAAATGTATCAATATTTTATGAGTATATATTAAGCAAATCTGGTAAAAAATACCTCGTTAGAACTAGTGATAGTTTATTTTATATACTAAATGTGTCCTATTATATTCATCTCCCCATAGAGTTATGCACATTTATGTACATTGATATAACCATGCAAATATATTTGTTTACACACACACACACACACACACACACACACACACACACACACACACACACACACACACACACACACACACACACATATATATATATATATATTTATTTGTGTGTGTGTGTACGTATGTGTATGTGTGTGTATGCGTGTGTGTGTGTTTACATATATATGTATGCATATACATTTATATATATACATATATATACTTATGCACATACATTTAATATACATTAAAAAGTATAGTAAAAGAATATCAATACTAGTTTAATAAGTTAATTTCCTACATCCTTGTCAATAATACAATATTGGTGCGTCTCTGTGCAACGGTTGCATAAAACTATCACAGAGCCTATAACATAATGAATTGTAAAGAATAGTTTCGGTGGCGGATTTTATAAGGAAAAATAAGTGTGAAGGATCAAGATGTATAATACTTAACACATATCAGGTTTATAAATAAAGAGGTAATTAGCATGGTAGTGTCAAATCGCTATATCTATATCTTTATATATAAACATACATATACTCACCTCTCTCTCTTTCTTTCTCTCTCTCTCTCTCTTTCTCTCTCTCTCTCTCTCTTTCTCTCTCTCTCTCTCTCTCTACACACACACATAGACATACACTCACGCACACACACACGCATTAATATCTATGTACTTATGCATATATGCACACATAGGCATGCGCATACATATGCACGCATAATATATCCATCCATCCAGCCATATATATATATATATATACATATATGTATGTATGTATTTGTTTGTACACACACACACACATATACACATATATATTACACATGCATCCAGGGTACATATATACAACAAGAAGATGAGCTGCAACAGTTTGAAGATGTGCGCAGGCTCTTTCAGACATCACATTACAGCAACACTTCCCTATGTGCAACTCTGTTCAGTTGACTGAAATAAACGACAATTATGGTTAGCAATACGTCTACCAGATTCAGCCCCACAAAAGTAGGAAACGGTAGGAAGTCCCACAGCGCAAACAACAGGGATACCAACATATAACAATTCTGGCAGGCTGGTTCCAAGTAATATAAAGGAACCAACTTCTTACTCGAGATGTTTCATTAGCAGGGCTGTGAGACATCTTGAGGAAGTAGTTGATCAATATTTCAAGAGCAGAAAGGTACAGAGGACAAAGGAGAAACATGGCAAATGAGCGTTTAGCTTTCAACTCTAACCTTTTTGGCTTTACCAAGAAACTACTTGCAGAAAAGCAAAGTGGCACATCGGGTATTCAGCTGAAGGAGTAAACACCTTTGTCTACAACACATTTGGTGACCCTGCAAGGGAACAGGTACTCGGCCAATACAAAATGTTCATATGTCCGATGACCAAGTTTAATATAAGTGAAACCAACTGGAGGGAAGGTCAGGAAGTCGTTAAGGCAGTAAGGTTACCCTTTGCTTCACGGCTCAGTAGAGCACAAAATCGGCCATGCAGGGAACTACCTTGGAGAATTATCTACTTTCCTTCTGTTTTGTTAAGCCTTGCACTTACTTTAACAGTCTGTTTTTGCCGAGCCGCTAAGTTACGGGGGACTTAAACACACCAACATCAGTTGTCAAGCGGTGGTGGGAGACAAACACAGACACAAAGTCACACACACACATATATATGTGTGCGTGCGTGTCATATATATATATATATATATATATATATAATGTACAACGGGCTTCCTCCAGCCTCCGTCTACCAAGTACTCTTACAAGGCTTTGGTCGGCACGAAGCTGAAGTAGAAGCCACTTGCCCTAAGTGCCACGCGTTGGTACTGAACCCGGAACCATGCAGTTAGGAAGCAAGCTTCTTACCACAGCCACGCCTTCACCTATATATATATATATATATAACAGTTAATCATTACAGGACAAGCATTTCTCTTCATTTAAATTAGTCTCTTCGCTTGAGCATATTATTATTTCTATTTTTGTTTTTACTTACTCCACTTCAGCATTAAACTTATTTAAATGAATTGAAAAGCTTGTCCTGCCTTGATTAATTGTTTTCCTTTTCTTTAAATTATACCTACTGACTCTAAGGTAAGCTACGGATCGCCGTTTCTCTCTTAACTGGGCTGTGGCTACCAAAACTCCAGCCCCAGTGTGAACTTGGATCCCAGTGGGTTATCAATTGGAGCACTCAGACCGCATACCTATTAGTTTGCGTTACCATTCACCTGTATTCTTCATCTTCTATATAAATATTTGTGTGTGTGTGTGTGTGTGTGTGTGTGTGTGTGTGTGTGTGTGTGTGTGTGTGTGTGTGTGTGTGTGTGTGTGTGTGTGTGTGTGTGTGTGTGTGTGTGTGTGTCTAGCTTGTCGAAAATTATTCGTTAAGACAAACCAAAGGGAAATATAATCGGGAGTGGTCAAATCTAAGGTTGAACATAACATCTGCCACCTTCTATATTTTATGTATGCTCGTATATGTGTTTGTGTATTTTATTAATTTGTTCAAATGTATATGAATATATATTTATCATCATATTCTTATTAGTATCAATATATACATATATACATGTGTTTGTATATGTATATGCATATACATTGTGGTAAGAATCTTGCTTCCCAACAACATGGTTCCAGGTTCAGTCCCAGTACATGACACCTTGGGCAAGTGTCTTCTACTATAGCATTGAGCAGACCAAAGCCTTGTGAGTGGATTTGGTAGACAGAAGAAACTGAAAGAAGCCCGTCGTGTGTGTGTGTGTGTACATAAATAATAATAATAGTAATAATAATAACAACAACAACAACAACAACAATAATAATTCTAGGATGGAATTTATAAATATTTAATACATCGCTACGCACGTTACCCCAAACCACATGAGTTTGACATCAGATTCGGTATTCCGGGGATTAGTACAGTATAGTCTGTATTATCCGTGGGCATCCGGTTGATCATCAGCAATGATTCATTTCATCAGGCGATGCGGCATTATTGGGCGAATCACTGAGGGATGTTTATCCCTTCTTGCCAGTATGAAGGCCAATCTAGCTGTATCGCCTGCTCAAATGAATCATTGCTGATGATCAACCGGATGCCCACGGATAATACGGACTATACCGTACTAATCCCCGGAATACCGACTCTGTTGCCAAAATCACGTGATTTCTGGAAACGTGCGTAGCGATGTATTAATTATTCATTAATTCCATCCTAGAATTATTGTTCTCATTATATTTATCCTACATTGTATCGGTATAACCATGATGTAACCCCGAAAAACTGCCTCACCAGTCAGTATCATTAGACGGTAGCCGGCATAATGAAATAGGAGCTTCATTTGCATACCCCTAACATTACCTGAATGAATTTATAAGATATATATATATATATATATACAGTAGATGAGTTCCGTAAAAAAATTTGATTCAGGTCAATATGGTACTTAAGTTTAGGCACCAGAATTAAGTATGGTATTATCCATACAGTTTCAAAATAAGGTGATTAAAGTCAAAATAAGCAACAAGGATATCCAAAGTTAATGCAGTACGATCGTTTCATGCGACTCCATTTAATGAAGCAATGTGAACATTACTTCAAATATAAAATGTAGAGCAATCTTCAGCTGCATAAAGATATAGACATTTAATGAAATTACATTTAAACAGAAGGACATTTTTATAACTACATCTAAACTCTCTAAATAGAAAGGAAGAATATAAAAAACCAGTTTGACTTAGCGAGACCATACAGGCTAAGCAGATTTTTAACTGTCACTGATTTTATTTGTTTTTTTGTTTCTAATTTATGGACTATCTTATCAGACCTAGTGATTCAAATCTTAAGAGGACACTGGCATTTTCTTTGTAGGGCAAGGGGTAAACAGTATAGACTGTAAACATGGATGATATAGTTATACAATTTCTTAGGGTTTGAGGACAAAACTACTATGGTGGTGGAGGGGTCACTACTATATATATATCTGTGTGTGTCTTTGTGCCTGTGCTTGTCCCCCATCACCACTTGGTGTATTTACGTCCCCATATCTTAGTGGTACGACAAAAGAACCGATAGAATAAGTACTAAGCTTAAGAAATAACTCCTGAGGTCAATTTTGTTCGACGAAAAGCCTTTAAAGCGATGCTCCAACATGGCCCCAGTCAAATGACTGAAACAAGTTAAGATTTAAAGTAAAATAATATATATATTTATACACGCATAATACATAACACATCCATTCATGCATACATCTCTCTCTCTCTTTCCTCTCTCTCTCTCTTTCCTCTCTCTCTCTCTTTCCTCTCTCTCTCAATATGTGTTTGTGTATACACACAAACTAATACACTTGCTTGTTTATATACCGGTCTTCGTCTTTGGTTTTCTATAAATTTGAACTATATATATATATATATATATATATATATATATATATATATACATACATATGTATAAACATATTTCAATGATAATAAAAGGGTATAATTAATTAATTAATTAATTGATTAATTAATAAACTAATTTTACCCTTTTATTATTATTTGAAATATAATTTACTCCCTGATCGAAAACTGCAGTTTCTGCAGGATTACTCGTAACACACGTGGGTATTTGAGGATGAATACGTGTTCTCATTCGGCTGTATATTTTTGGAAGTGTTGGTTATATATCAGTTATGCGATGACGCTTGATCGCGTACATATTTAATTCTAGCACTCTCAAATTCATATTTGAAATGCTGCACTGATGAGGTGAAATAAGTAAGTAAATATAACTAGTTTAATCCCGAAACGCGTATGTAGCTAATCTAAGTCGTGTGGATTCGTTATTTTATTCTCTTTGCCTACGTAAAAAAAATGTGTTACTGTCTGGGAGAGATATATGGTAGCGGAATGGTATTTAACTGCTATTTCTAAATCCGGTGCGTGGCGAAGCAATTAGCTGACCCTTGATTATAATTATGCTTATGATTATAGAATATTTGTGCATATAAACATAGATATATTTCCATACATCTCTCTCTCTCTTTCTTTCTCTCTCAGCATGTGTGTATGTGTATGCACGCACAGCCAAACAGAAAAGATTCCTTATATATAGACAGGCTGCGTTAGATATTTGAGGACACATGTTTATATATATATATATATATATATATATATATATAT
>NC_068997.1:39052053-39053696 GCF_001194135.2 Octopus bimaculoides
ATATATATAAACAGATATATACCAAATAATACCTTTATTTATCAAAAAATAGTATGAGGGATAAAAATAAACCTTCTTTTCAATAATGTTATTCAATAAAGCCACCTTCAGCTTCAACAACTGCTTCTATATGAGATCTAAATCATCTACATGTTTGAATCAAGTGGTCTTGGTTCATTTTGGACATTACTCTGACTATGGCAGCTTTCAAAGAATCTTTGGTGCTATGGGTGTGTTCATTGACCTCTCTCACAACAACGCTCCACATGTAATTGTCCAATGGATTGAGACCTGGGGAATTAGGAGGCCAAATGTTAGGGATTATGTGATCATGAACATTTTCAACCATCAATTTCTGTGTTGCTAGAGCCTTGTATGGTAGTGCAGATTCTTACAGAAACACATATGGCCTTCCATTGCATACACTGTCTACCCAAGGCTTAACAATTACTTCCAGGACTTCAAGGCCTTGTGAAAAGAAGTAAGGAGGCATCACATGTCCTTCATTGCTGACAACCCCTATAACCATGACCTTTGCAGGAAATTTTGTATGCATAACATTTGGAACTTCAGAAGGGTCTGCACATAACCATTTGTCATTTCTTCTCTTAACTTTTTGATCTTGGTCGAAGTTTTCCTCGTTTGAGGAAAACTAAATCAAATCTGCTGGACTTTTCAGTTTGTTTAAGAGCCTTCTAGATCTGATGTGGTGATTTTCTTTTGCTTTTACTGACAAATTGACCTTTCCTCATCATATGAGACTTATATCTGATGTCTTCGTGGACAACAGTTATGACTGTTCCTTCTGACTCATGGAGATCTTTTGCAATTGACTCCATGGACTTTCTGGGATTGTAATCAATGGGCTGTTGAATATGCTGGATAAATTCAGGTGTTCTGATGATTTTAGAGTGTTTAGAATGCTTTTAATGCTTTGATACTGGTGACACATTTTCATCTTCATTCTTTAGTTCCTTACAAACTTAGACGAAAGATCCGGCAACTTTTAAAAGTCGAGATATTTCTAAATCGCTATGCTCAGCCTTTATAACCACAATAACAGCATTCCTCTTCATTTCTTAAGTTAGCTGAGGGTCTGCCATTATTATTTTCTGAAACAGAGATTATACGGAGTTAGCAAAAAATGCAGTAATGACCCAAAAGAGGTATGTCCACAAATACATTACGCACCCTGTATATATACATATACATACATACATGTGTGTGTGTGTGTATGTGCGTGTGTGTCTGTGTTGGTTGCCACTTGACAACCGGTGTTAGTTTGTTTACGTCCCCGTAACTTATCAGTTCAGCAAAAGAGTTCATAGAATAAGACCCAGACTTACAAAGAAAAAAACAACAAAAAACAAAACAAAACAAAACAAAATAAAACAGAACAAAAAAAGTGTACTGGGGTCGATTCATTCGACTAAATTTCTTCAAGGCGGTACCCCAGCATGGTCGCAGTCTAGTGAATGAAACAAGTAAAATAACAAATATATATATTATTTTATTTTATTTTATTTTATTTTGTATATTGTATATCATATTATATATTGTATATTCCATATTCTATACCCCACATTAGTTCTGCAGGAATATAAATAAAACATAAAAAACAGACAGTGTTGGAACTCTTTTAA
>NC_068997.1:39056716-39057455 GCF_001194135.2 Octopus bimaculoides
ATATATATATATATATATATATATAAATAAATACGTCCTTATATGTGTTTGTGTGCGTGTGTGTATGTATGTGGGTGCGTGTGTGTGTGTGTTTGAACTTTTAATCGCACGGATTTGTTGTGGAACCTGCAAGATGTCCACCTGTATATAATTTATGTTTCTTACTCAACGTAAGACGGAAGCTTTGGCAAAAGGGTGTGTTGATGTTTCAAATGCTAACTCGACTGCAAATTTTTCTAAATCTTGTCTGCTCCCGCCCTCTTTTCAAGTTGTTCCAGTGTGTCTTATTCGTAGAATTTCACAGAGAAAGGGGATGGAGATACGTAAAGATATACCTATATCAAGAGAATGTAGACAAAAGGGCGTGGTTGCAGTCTCTCTCTGTAGTCTGGCTTATATCTGACTGTATACATTTGCTGCATACGAAATAACGACATCTGGCACACCCGTTTATTGCTTCGCTTCATTCCTGCGCATGGATATGGAGTTCAAACACACACACACAGACACACACACACACACACACAGTTGCACACTCACGGGCACGCACAAACGCACACAAACAAACATATATACACACACACACACACACACACACACATACAGAGATTTATGCCTATCGTCAATATGTAGAATATGGATTTCCAGTAAGCATGTGTGAGTCTGTTTATATACGAGCAAAGAGTTTACCATGTTAAATTTATATACATATATATATATATATATATATATATATATA
>NC_068997.1:39057871-39058902 GCF_001194135.2 Octopus bimaculoides
ATATATATATATATATATATATATATATACGGACGTGAGTGACTATCTTGTGTTACTACATACAACTATATAAATATAAATAGCACCAGGATATTTACACAAATTTATTTGTATGTAATGGGAAAGATGCATGTATGTATGCATGTATGTATGTAGACACACGCGCGCGCGCACACACACATACATACATGTCTTTGAACTAGCGGTAATGTTCGTTGTGTGTTTGTGTGTGTGTGCTTGTGTTTGAGCTAAGAGAAAGATATTTGAAACTGATGTATATTCTGCATACCTAATATACAATGTTTACACATGAGTAACTATACATCAAACAGAAAAGTGTGTAACTATGTATATATGTCTGTCTGCCTGTCTGTCTGTAGGTATGTGTATGCATATATATATATATATATATATATATATATATATATATATATATATGTATAGAAAGAGAGAGAGAGAGACACACACACACACATGTGCTGAGTGTTCGTTACATACACACATACATGCACATGTCTAAAAAGAGACATATAAACGGACATATACATATACATATATATACACACACACACACAAACTCACACACACACACACACACATATATAGACCTGATAAATATATACATACATAAAGACACATATTAACATATTTGTGTATATACATTTATATCTACATATATGTTAATGTATATGCGTGTGTGCGTGTGTGCATGTATGTACACATTTACACCTAGAAGTCTGTATACATATATGCATATGTCTGTGTATATGCGCAAAAATATATGCATTCATACAAGTTCAATCACACATATATAAACATATACGTAAATATACACATTTATATATGTAAGAATGTATATAAATGTATATATATATATATATGTATATATATGCATATATACACAGGTATTCATATATACATCGGTATACATGTATGTGAGTGAATATGTGCATATGTACACACATCCATACAGGCATCGACACAAGCAAATAAAACAGATTTAAATCTATCTATCTATCTATCTATCTATC
>NC_068997.1:39059202-39059966 GCF_001194135.2 Octopus bimaculoides
ATACATATATATATATATATACATATATATATATATATACATATATATATATATATATATGTATATATATGCATATATACACAGGTATTCATATATACATCGGTATACATGTATGTGAGTGAATATGTGCATATGTACACACATCCATACAGGCATCGACACAAGCAAATAAAACAGATTTAAATCTATCTATCTATCTATCTATCTATCTATCTAAACATGTATATTTAGAATCTTGTACCGTTTAACTCTCAGTTGTCTCGGTCATTCGACTGTGGCCATGCTGGGGCGCCGCCTAGAAGAATCTTAGTCGAACGAATCGACACCGGTACTTATTTTGTTTAAAGTCAAGTACTCATATCATCCGCCTGTTTTACCGCAACGTTAAGTTACGAAGACGTAAACACGCCAACACCGGTTATCAAGTGGTGGTGGGTAATGACAGAGACAGAAAGACACACACACAAACACGCACACGCACACGCACACACATATATACATACATATATATATATAGGTACATATACATGTCTCTCTCTGTCTGTCTGTTTGTCTGTCTGTCTGTCTGTCTGTCTGTCTCTCTCTCTCTCTCTATATATATATATAAATATATATATATACATATATGCATATGTATATATATGTATATATATATATATATATGCATATGTATGTATATATATATATCCAAATATACATTTATACATATATATACATTCATACATATATATATATATATATATATATATATATATATATATATA
>NC_068997.1:39060692-39061100 GCF_001194135.2 Octopus bimaculoides
TATATATATATATATATATATATAATAATAATGATAATAATACAAATAATATGTGAGTATATACATATATACGTGCATGCATGTACATACTTACACCTACATCCTTGCGCGCATTTATGCATATAATAAACATACATATACGCATATACATGCATGCATAAATTCAGACATACACTCATATATACATCCATCCATCCATCCATTCATACACGTACATGTATATATTCATGTATGTCTTACTATCTCTTTCTTCTCTCTTCAAAGCTATGTGCGTGTATCTATGTGTGTATGAGTGTATGCGTGCGTGCACGTGTAGATTTATATATTTGTGTATGTATTTATATATATACATGCACATAGGTATATATATATAATTATAGGTATATATATATATATATATATATATAT
>NC_068997.1:39062257-39062667 GCF_001194135.2 Octopus bimaculoides
GTACATGTATATATTCATGTATGTCTTACTATCTCTTTCTTCTCTCTTCAAAGCTATGTGCGTGTATCTATGTGTGTATGAGTGTATGCGTGCGTGCACGTGTAGATTTATATATTTGTGTATGTATTTATATATATACATGTGCAACTGTATATATGTGTGTGTATGTATGTATGGAGGTGCGTGGTTAAGTGGTTAGGGTGTTGCATTGATTATTTCAAAAATTGTGGTTTCGATTCCAGGACGCCCCATTATACATGCCCCCAGTTCGCTCAGCCGGGAAACCTGGGAAAGCTAACCCTTCGGCCTTTGTCTCAGGAGAGACATTTGATCCTTCACACACACACACACACACACACACAGAGATACAATTGTATACACACACACACACACACACACACACACACACA
>NC_068997.1:39063281-39066192 GCF_001194135.2 Octopus bimaculoides
ATATAAACATGTATACATATACATACGTTGATATATATATATATATATATATATATATATAGAGAGAGAGAGAGAGAGAGAGATATGGTATATGTATAGTAAATATATGATATGTATATGAATATACATGTCTATTTATGCATGTTTATATATCTCTCTCTGTGTCTCTCTGTCTACCTATGTTTGTCTCTTTGTTTCTTTCTTGCACATGCCACGACAAATCCATTTTGATTGTTTTCTTTCACGGGATAAATATATACTATTGGTATAAAGGTGGACGTAGAGTAGATAGGCTGAAAGTTAGAGGTCTATCTTGGAACGTCACTATATCTGCAAAAATCATGAAACGAATTATGAAAAGTAAACTAATAATGTTCTTTGCAGAAAATGATTTGGCGCGCAGCGCTGATGACAGTTTTTGTCGAAGAAGAGGCTGCTTGACACACCTCCTTCCATTCTACTTCTCGGTGTTTAAACAGTTGCTCAATCAATACTTGCGAAGAACTTCGATGAATTCAGCCAGAGAATAGTGTCACAAACTGCATGATCTTGATATAGTCAGGAAATTAGGAGAATAGCAGCATGACTTTCTTTTATGACACAGCCGAAAGAATATCGCAGCCAACTGTGCTCTATTAAAGGAAACATCAACTTTGAGTGGAGTGCTGCAGGGACCAGTCTTGTGGCTATTGCTATCTGTCGTTACTATATCGGGTATGCTCTCAGTTATGCAGCCATTCTTACTAGCTATGCTGATGACATGTAAGTATCTCGACAATAAATAAACCTTGTAATAATGCAAATCTATAATAGCAGGGGTTTAATGCGATCTACAAGTGAGTTGAAGACAGAAACATACAATTTAACGTTGAAAAATTTCTAAACCCACCGCTATCAGCCTATAAGCATTCCATAACCAGGGTACAGAGGTTCCGGATGGATTGCAATTCCAGAGTCCAGATTGTACGTTACCTGGGAATAATATGAGTAATAATGCCTCTTTTCATCTACTTAGCAGCAAGACAGCAATAGCATGCAAAAGGTTAGCAGGTTCGATTCTAAGATAATTCAGTGCTGTGCAGGAAACCATGCTACTTTTGTGGAGAAAATTTATCTCCAGCGGCCTAGACTACTGCTCACAGCTATGGTCACCAAAATGTACTAACAGCTGATTTAGACACAATCCAGCGATGTCTCACAAAGATCGATGCAATGCAAAAGCTAAGCTACTGGAAGAAGTTGGAAGCATTAAATCTCTACTCCTTGGAGAAACGAAGGGAAAAATATACACTAATCTGTACATGAAGGATCCTTGAAGGACTTGTACTAAACTTCAGTTTTGAAAATTAGAACAATTGCAAAATGGGTTATCACTGTTAGATCCAAAAGTCCCAGCTCCCTGATAAAAAAAGTGAGGGACATTCTATCATTGAACCAACCAAATCCTTCGGATTTTTCCCTCCTTTTTTAAAACTTTGTTCTTACTAGCTAGAATAGCAGGTTGTTAAAGTCATAAGAATTTAGAAAGTAATCAAGAAATCATGAAATAATTTAATTTTTAACGGCTGAAAAGCTGTAAGTCTATTAAGAATGTAAAGCTATTAGAAACAAACGAATGAAGTTAGCACTTAACTCATATTGTTGGACTTGCACATATTGAGTAATAGTTTGACTTAGCTTCCCATGTTAATGAAAATTTTGTGAACATGGAAGAAAAAACGACCACGTCTTAGGACATATGGATTGTCTCCATGTTCGAAGAGCCTAACGCCTTTTTCTTCACGTCCATGGAAACATGAAATTTTAAGTAACTTGAGGAGTAAATGTTACTCAACACACACACACACACACACTATTTTATTTGGGAACCGTCATTAACCACACACACGATATACTCGCTCTTAACATCAGCTTAAATTACTATTTTTATTTTAGTCTCCTTTGTCTGAGATCTTTTGTCACACATCCTGTGACATCTTCAGTGACTCTCCATCCCACGTTATGTATGTGAATATGATGATGATGATGATGATGATGATAATAATAATAATAATAATAATTCTTTCTACTATAGACACAAGTCCTGGAATTTGTGGGGAGGGGTATAGTCGATTACATCGACCCCAGTACTTGATGGGTACTTAATTTATCGACCCCGAAAAGATGAAAGGCAAAGTCGACCTCGATGGAATTTGAACTCAGAACATAGCGATGAGCATAATATCGCTAAGCATTTCGTTCAGCGTGCTAACGATTCTGCCAGCCCATCGCCTTATTAATTATATTTATAATTATAATTATAATAATAACAACAACAACAGCAGACACAAGGGATGGAGAGTCTGTGAAGATGTCACAGGATGTGTGACAAAATATTTCAGACAAAGGTCACAAAAATTAGAATAATAATAAATCTGAAGTGAAGAACGAGCATAGAGTGTGTCTGGTTAATGGGCAAAAAAGAAAAAAAAAAAAAGAAAAGAAAAGAAACATCCGACATATGATTTCACAAAACAGGAGTCTTGAAGGACAAATCTATCTATCTATCTATCTATCTATCTATCTATCTATCTATCTATCTATCTATCTATCTATCTATCTATCTATCTATGTATTAATAATATCAGGGTAAGAAACATTTTAGAAATTTTTACTACCAGTGGCCTAGCGTGTAGAAAAATTAGTTAATAGACTATATATTATTCAAATAAATACAGTGTACATTTAAACACATAAGAGGTATCCATCATGGGATACCTGGCACGCTAGAAGGAATAGCCAAAATCCAAACCACTGGCTATTCCTTCTAGCATGCCAGCTATCCTATGATGGATACTTCTTATGTGTTTAAATGTAAACTATTTATATCTAACTATGTATGTATGTATGTATGTATGTATACATACATACA
>NC_068997.1:39067785-39070697 GCF_001194135.2 Octopus bimaculoides
GAATTAGCTCCAAGAAGCCATCGCCTCTAGCTAGCTATGTGACACACGAAACCTGTGTCCTTTATAACCTTCGAACAGGGGAGGTCAGCAGTGTCCCCCTGCTGGTTTGGCATCTGCAGACTAGTTTCAGGGTGTTGCCCCTTGTCAATGCAGAGCAGCCAAGCCCTAGCCAGGCGGCGCTGCTGACTATCTACTCGAAGGTTATTTATCTAATTTCAGTGGAATCTATCCACTGGTTTTCAGAAATAGAGTTATTAATATTTCTAAGTCTCTCTAAAGGAGACTACGGCAGCGGTACTGGAAAATATATATGTTTGTGTGTCCATGTTTGTCCCTCCACTATCACTTGACAACCATAACTTAGCGGTTCGGCACAATAGACCGATAGAATAAGTACTAGGCTCACAAAGAATGAGTCATGGAGTCGATTTGTTCGACTAAAGGCCGTGCTCCAGCATGGCCGCAGTCAAATGAATGACTGAAACGAATAAAAGAATAAAAGAATATATTTACATACGCATGTACAAATACATATATATATATATATATATATATACATAATACATGCACGCACATTCACACACATTCACACACATGCACACACACATACGCATACATACATACATATACGCACATACACACACCTCCACATAGTAATAAAGATACGTAAGTACAGTACACACTTATAGACATTGATGAGCAGGCATCGGAATACATAGACCTAGACAAGCAGATTCACGTCTGTATGTAGAATATAACGGATTGACATGCATACATTTATAAATTTAATAAAAGACAGTTCCACAACCATCATTTAGACACACAAACAGGGTGGAAGATGTGGATGTACTAAAAATATTGGGTTTCAAATCTTGGATCAAGGCCAGCTGTTTCAAAGGAAATGGCTAAGTGATTACATCGATGCTTATTTTATCGATACGTAAGGGATGAAAGGCAAAGTCAACCTCGGCGGAATTTGTACTAAGAATGTAAAGCCGGACGAAATGCCGCTAAGCACCTTATCCGGATCGGTAACGATTCTGCAAGCGCGCCGTTAAAAATATTGACGTGGATATATACCACACACACACACACACACACACACACACACACACACACACACACACACACACACACACACACACACACACACACACACACACACACACACACACACACACAGACGCACACATACACACATAGATACTCTAGTATATTCATATAATTATATAAAAAACATACCGACACACAAACATACACATAAGTATGCATGCTCACTCACGCACGAACACACACACACACACACACATACACACACACACACACACACACACACACGTACACAGCCCCACCTAATATATAAGGCGCAATATATAGATATATCTTTAGATAGATATATCTTTACGCATGTATATATATATATATACATAGACAAACTCATAAACAGAATGATTTGCAAAGATATACGGATATATGTCAAACGAAATACATGTATATATGTATATATGTTACTTATGAATGCATTTCTCTCTCTCTCTCTCTCTCTTTCCCAGCGGAGTGAACTAGCGAGCCAGAGGGAGAGAGGGAGAGAGAGAGAGAGAGGGGTGAGAGAAAAGAGAGAGAGAGGGAGAGAGAGAGAGAGGGGTGAGAGAAAAGAGAGAGAGAGGAGGAGAGAAAGAGTGAGAGAGAGGGAGAGAGAAATCGGATAAGGAAAGGGAGCTAATTAGAGCAACATAGAGGGGAAGTTATAGGGATATTGAAACAAAACTATCAAACATTAGAAATATTACATCACGATACCATAAAGTAAGGGAAAAATTATATTCGGTAATGCAAAATATTTCCAATGATTTAACATTTAAGAAACAAAGCAGAAATTTTTAAGGTTATGAAGACATAAAACTGGTAATTACAGAGATGGAACCAAATCTTTTATCTAAATTTAATATTGTAAATTGTAAACTTATCAGTTAACCTAGGTCTCTTATTGCTTTAAAATAGAATTTCAAAGTGGGAAGAATTTTGTGGTTCTTGATAACGATACCCGCGCGTTTCGTTTTTTAGAAAAGGTATGTTAGAAATTAAAATTTCTGTAGCTTCCCAACAACATATTCGTCATGGCCTTCGCTCTCACGTCGAGTTACAAGTGTTACTATGTTACACCGCACGCAAGCTATACTGAATGTTTAAATTTTTCGGTCGCCAAACGTATTCTGTCTATAAATTTTAGACTTTTACAGGAGTGCACATGTGCATAAAGACGTTTTTTAAAAAAAATATTGGCTTTTCACACAGTGTATCCCTTAGTGCATGCATATGTCATTACCCTGTATTTTTGGTATTACGTTTTTGGCAAGACAAATTCGGTTTAATGAGCAATTATGTTTACCTTTACACATACAAACACATATGGATATATATCTATGTATCTATCTGTTTATCTATGTATATAAAAACAAGCTGGTTCCTATGTATTTCCCTGAAGAGAAGATTACATCTTTATCAACATCACTTGTTCCTTAGGAAGGAACCATTTGTAATCTTCGAAACATATGTTGGAAATAAAAGAATTCATTTAACATATGCGTATTACTCCATTTATTAAATTTTTATATTTACTCAATTACCCAAAATAACAGGGAGTTTCTACCTCATAAACAGGAGTTACACCACAGTCATTTTGTGATCTTTGCTACCCTGGTATCTATTAACCAATTTAATTTGTCCGAGTTAATTATTAAGTAAGAGAAAATAAATACATATAATAATAATAATAATAATAATAATAATAATAATAATAATAATATATATATATATATATATATATATAATGTTGAAAGATGTTAAAAAGCTAAACAATGCGAATAGATTTTAAGATGAGGTAACGTAAACTACAAGTAAGTTACCTGGTA
>NC_068997.1:39072149-39075064 GCF_001194135.2 Octopus bimaculoides
ATATATATATATATATATATATATATACGACTTTTTCAGTTTCCGTCTACCAAATCCACTCACAAGGCTTTGGTCGACCCGAGACTATAGCATAAGCCACTTGCCCAAGGCGTCACGCAGTAGGACTGAACCCGGAATCATGTGGTTCGTAAGCAAGCTACTTACCAAACAGCCACACAACAACATGAAATACGCAAACAATGAGAGAAACAGATGGAAAATAGGACAAGTAACACAAAGAACGACCCTTCATCAGTTGTCTTCTGTCCATCTACTCCTCATTTCGAGCATTGAACGACAATATGAGTCTTCGAAGACAGTTGCTCCCATAAGTACCATTATAAAATTTGGAAATTAGGGAGGGTTAAAGTTAGGAACAAAAACAGAATAGTGGAGACATACAAGGAAACCGAATGAAAATAGACATGGAGGGTCGTTAGACCAGAACGAAGATAAAATAGCGAACGGTGGAGAAATATTTTCTTTGAGAAGAGATGAGATACTAGAGAGAGATAGCATACGTCCAGTCCTTAGAACAGTCTTGAAAGAAAAGAAAGATGATCACGTGAGGAAAAGAAAGATGGTCACATGTGATCAACGATAGAGAGAAAAGGAGAAAGAGGAGGAAGAGAGAGAGAGAGAGAGGGAGAGAGAGAGGGAGAGGGAGAGAGAGAGAGGGAGAGAGAGAGAGATGGAGAGAGAGAGAAAGAAAGAGAGAGAAAACGGTGAAGGGGAGAAAACAGGAATTAAAGAAAAGGATGAGAGAGAAAACTATGGTGGAGGAAACAGTATAGAGTAGAGTCGCATCAAAAGGCTTAAGATAAACTTACTTGGAAACGGATGCGCGAGGTTTCCTTGTTATAAACGTATTATTGCTGGATCAGTCATTTCGGTATTTCCATGAGCCTTTGTATTATTGGACTTTTCTTTCGACTTCTCTTTGTACGTCTGTTCCCTTAAATGTTTTTGTTATTTGGTTTTTGAGTCATTTGTACCCTGTTTTTCTATTCTGTTGATGCGTCTAGTAGTATTGTTATTAGTTGATTTATACCCTTTTCTGTAGTTTATTGTCTATATTGGTTTGTTCTTCCATTGTTATTATTTGTAAGTGTTTTATGGTTGCTGGGTTTGTTTTGGTATGAATTGAATTTCTGCCCATTTTCTTGCTTTTACATACGAGACGTTATGGGTTGTCATCTCGGATTATTTTTTGGTCTCTCTTATAAATTACCACGGAAGGGGTTATGGTTCTTTCTGTTGTTGTTATGTTGTGAATTTTAAAGACTTTTATGTCTACTTTTAATCGTCACCATCGATCAAAGTACTTATGTTATCGTTTTAAAGCGAGTACTTATTCTGTCTGTCTCTTTTGCCGAATCACTAACTTTCGGGGACGTAAACAAATCAATACCCGTTGTCATGCGGTTTTAGTGGGGGTGTATGGCAAATGCAGACACAGAAGCACGCACAGATACAAAGACACATATAGGTAAACATGCACGCACATACACACAGAATCACATATATACATGAACTTTTGATCAGTTTAAATTTGTTTGGAACACACTTGATCCTGTAAAGGCTTTCACTGTAGTGAAAAACTTCTCGCTTGAGAACATCATAGCCAACTCAGAGCATCCTCGGTGAACCGGGAAGCTTAGTTCTCTTTGTAGAAAATCAGTAAACAATATGCACTAATTAGTGCGAGGAGGCTGCTAGGCCGAAAACAGCAAGTAGTTACTCGAAGCAGTAATGGAAAATAAACAAAGTTCAAATATATTTCGGAGCTTGCTTACGAACCACATGGTTCCGGGTTCAGTCCCACTGCGTGACACCTTGGGCAAATGTCTTCTACTATAGCCTCGAGCCGACCAAAGCTTTGTGAGTGGATTTGGTAGACGGAAACTGAAAGAAGCCCGGCGTATATATGTATACATATATGTATGTGTGTGTGTGGGTTTGTGTGTCTGTGTTTGTCCCCCAACGTCACTTGACAACCGATGCTGGTGTGTTTACGTCCCCGTAACTTAGCGGTTCGGCAAAAGAGACCGATAGAATAAGTACTAGGCTTACAAAGAATAAGTCCCGGGGTCGATTAGCTCGACTAAAGGCGGTGCTCCAGCATGGCCATAGTCAAATGACTGAAACAAGTAAAAGAGTAAAGAGAGTATATATTTGAACCTATGAAAGCTTTTTCATTGCAGTTTGCCCTGAAGAAATGCTTTCCACTTTGGACAAAAAAGGTGTGAGAACACCACGGTCCCCACAGCAAACTGCAGTGAAAAGATTTTACAGGTTCAAATATGTCCCAAATATAATCGAACTGATCTAACGTGTCTTGATTTTTCGTCATTGCTTCGCGCAGGAATTCTCCTAATAATACCAACAGCGTTAGTATTATTATTTTTCCTATTTTGGTTGCTTTGAATATATAAGCAACGGTAAATATGCTTTTCGCATATCACGTATGATAGTTTGGACGTGCGTCTGACGAATTGTCATTCCTCGCTATTTCAGCCATGCATAATCTGATATAAGTCTTGTGTAATTTACCACAAATAATTATTTACTTTCATCGAAGCGGAAAAGCACTGAAAAAATTGTGACTAATTATGTGCTGATATTTTCATCTCCATCATCTTTTTAGTCTACGAAAGTACACCTCAATTCATTCTCTCACTGATAGGTATCTAGTTTTTCTGCACCAATGAACTATATTTTATAGAATCATTACATTAACCATCCGTCTTAAAATGTAGGTACCGCGGATTTCTACTGAGTTCTGCATAAGGAATACACCGATGTATTTTAACAAATCCAAATTTTAGTTATGCATAGACATAATTGCACACACACACACAAACACACACACACACACACACACACACACACACACACACACACACACACACACA
>NC_068997.1:39075528-39079165 GCF_001194135.2 Octopus bimaculoides
ATATATATATATATAAAATAAAAGAAGGAAAATGCACACAGTTTACATATTTTTTAATATTATAAGTGAATGAGTATTGTGTTTGTCGACCGGTTTCGCTTTCGCTAATCATGACATTGAAATTGTTATAATTTCATATTTAAAAAAAATTTTAGTCCATGTTGTGTGTGGAAAAGTTTGTTAATGAATGATTCAGTAAGTAGAAAAATCTAAGGGGAGGTAATTGGTGATCATTATTATTGGGGACAGGGGAGATAAACTGCTCATCTTTCGGGGAGGCGATAGATATATAAACGAAAACTCAAAAGTTAAAGTTGTGAGATGAAATATATACAGTGACAAGTATGTGATCATGAATTAAAATATATACTGAGACCAGTCTTGGTTATGCGTTCATATATAGACGTTCTGTATTTTTCGATGAACAAATTTTCTTTATTTAAACGTTCTTGTACAGAAATTATTTGTTTGCACAGGTAGATAGAAAAACTGTGAAGTGTAGTTGGATATTACCTGCACATCTCTCTATGTGTTCACTCAAAGGAATCTGTCTGTATTGCGGGAACCGGATCTGTTCCTTATGTAGTGTGGTTCTCTATCCCAGTGTCATACTTAATAATAATAATAATAATAATAATAATAATAATAATAATAATAATAATAATAATAATAATAACAATAATGATAATAATAATAATAATAATAATGATAATAACAATGAACCACCTCCTCTTCATGGATGATTTGAAACAGTATGGCAAAGATGAGACACAAGTGAGTTCCTTGGTGAACTCGGTCCACTGTTTTAGTACTGATATTAGAATGGAATTAGAATGGAATTAGAATGAATTGCGGAGTAATCTACCTAAAAAGAGGCATAGTACAGTCCCTAACAGGGATAGAATTACCAAATAGAGACTTGAATAAGCAAATTGAAACGGAAGGATACAAATATCATGGTGTACAAGAATGCAACGAGATAATGGAAAACGAATTGAAAGTGCAACTGCGGATGGAGTATTTCCGAAGACTGAGATTGGTGCTGCGCTCAAAATTGACTATATGGAGTAAAACCCAAACAGTTAATACGTGGGCGATAGCATCACTTCGGTATGGAGCAGGAATTATAAAATGGCAAAAGAGAAAAATGAAGAAAATGGATACCAAGACCAGAAAAATGTTGACAGTACACGGAGCTTTCCATTCTAAGAGTGACACAGATAGGCTGTACTTATCCCGAAGAAAGGGTGGGAGAGGTTTGAATTGTTGCCAGGACAGTATCGAAGCAGAGGCAAACAGCCTAGGGTGGTATATAAAAAATGCCGTGGAACCACTGTTGAAACATACGAAAGCCGGCGTCATCAAATGCAGAATGTGTGGTGAGAGGGATGAAACGGTGTGGCACATCGTTAGCGAATGCCCGAGATTAGCACAACGCGAATACAAACGATGCCATGACAATGTGGCAAGAATGATCCGCTGGAAGCTCTGTGGAAATCAGGGCCTACAAAGAGCAAAGATGTGGTATGAACAAACACCAGAAGGAGTCACCGAAAATGAGAACTGCAATATCCTGTGGGATGTAGTGACCCTGTGCGATCACTTGACCAGACATAGGAAATCAGACATTGTTGTGGTGAATGAAAAAGGAAGAACATGTATGATTATTGACATAGCATGCCCCGGTGACAACAGGATCAATGTGGAAGAAGAAGAAAAAATAAACAACTATGACAATTTGAAGTGGAAAATACGATGGTTGTGGTCAATGAAGAGACAAGACGTGATATCAATAGTAATTGTTGCACTTGAAAGTATCAACACTCAACTACCAACATGGCTAAAAAAAGATCGGTGTGAGTGTGAAGGCAGAACACTTACAAAAATCAGCATTGCTTGGAGATGCAAGAATCTTTCGCACGGTTCTTGAAGCATGACCAGTAAACAAGTATCACCTTAGTCTGCTGGCTGTGGACAGCTGACACTTTCCATCATACCCAAGCGAAACGGGCTGATTACTACCTAGCTCAGATACCAGGAAACCCCAAAATGGCTGAAGTTCAAAAGATAGTGCTCATGGGAACTGCCCATATCCTACGTAAAATACTGTCAATGTGATCTCAAATTTTAAGACAAACACATAATTTTCTTATGGTTTCTTAAACATTCTCTAGAACAATACTATGTACAAAACCAAATATATGGCACCCTAGGCATAACACCTACATGAACTTCTAACTTGTTGTCTCTTGAGGTCTCTGGGTGAGACTTGGATCCAACTTGTACAAATGCAAAGCAAAAGTCAAACATAAAATAATAATAATAATAATAATGATGATAATAATAATAATAATAATAATAATAATAATAATAATAATAATAATAATAATAATAATAATAATAATCCTTTGTACTATAGGCACAAAGCCTGAAACTTGGCGGTAGAGAGCTAGTCAATGACATCGACGCCACTGAGTAACTGGTGCTTATTTCATCGATCCCAATAAGATGAAAGGCAAAGTTGACCTCGGTGGAATTTGAACTCAGAATGTAAGGACAGATAAAATGCCGCTAAGAATTTTGCCTGGCGTGCAAAATGATAGCAATGATAGCAAAATGATAGCAAAAGGGGCTGATTGCTACTTAGCTCAGATACCAGGAAATCCCAAAATGGCAGAAATTCAAAAGATAGTGCTCATGGGAACTGCCCATATCCTACGTAAAATACTGTCTATGTTAACGTCAAATTTTAAAACAAACTCATAATTTTCTTATGGTTTCTTAAACATTCTCTAGAACAATACTATGTACAAAACCAAATATATGACACCTTAGGCATAACACATGAAATTCTAACTTGTTGTCTCTTGAGGTCTCTGGCTGAGACTTGGAGTCAGCTTGCACAAATACAAATCAAAAGTCAAACATATAATAATAATAATAATAATAATAATAATAATAATAATAATAATAATAATAATAATAATAATGATATATTTTAAAAAAGATTGACGTAACTCTTCACGAAAGTAAATAGTCAAGACGAAGAGCGCGATTCGATTGCAAGATATTTTATTAGTTGAACGATATTTCAACAGTTCGTCTGTCTTTGTCAAGTTTAAAATAAGAAGTGAGAAAAATTCAAAATTACGGAAATTTAAACGTAAACTATGAACGAGAGTAACCAGCGTCCATACGTTGATGGAATGACATCATCAGCTTTTAAGTTTTATAACAGACAGAAAGAAAGAAAAAAATAGAAAATGGACAAAAGTGAGTATATTTCGGCTTGTGAAGAAGTTTTAAATGACAAAACTTCATATGAAGAATTACCTGTCGATCCAAACCCCAATTACAGAGAGGAACTTGACAAAATAATTCTGGAAATGGAGGAAAACAATTTCGTTAATAAGACTGAATCTAGGATTTTAAGGTCAGAAAGAAGAACACCTGTATTTTATGGTCTCCCTAAAATACACAAAAAGTTCGAAAGATTTCCTCCAATACCCCCAATTTGCAGCGGATATGAATGCTGTACGGCTAAAATTTCGCAAAACGATCAAGTTCCTACATTTTGAATTTTTGATCACCTCTTGTTTTGAACTTGACAAAGATAGATGTACTGTCGAAATATTGT
>NC_068997.1:39079195-39084382 GCF_001194135.2 Octopus bimaculoides
CTAATAATAATAATAATAATAATAATAATAATAATAATAATAATAATAATAATAATAATAATAATAATAATAATAATAATAATAATAACGACAATTTCATAGGGATGTTGAAGATAAGACACAGAGAAAAAAGATGGCTGTGGATCACTAAAAGTGATTTAAAACCGGAAACGGAGGCTCTAATCAGTGCCGTCCAAGAGCAAGCACTAAGAACAAATTACATAAAATACAGACTAGATAACAAATCAGAAAGTTGTAAGTGCAGAATTTGTGGACAAAATGGTGAAACCGTTATGGCATATTACCAGTCAATGTATGCCATTAGCCCAGAAGGAATATAAGAGACGCCACGACAATATAGCAAGGCTTGTCCATTGGATACTTTGCAACAAGTATGGACTTGACAGAGTAAAAATTGGTACGACCATAAACCCGAAGGTATCATCGAAAATGATAATGCAAAGATCTTGTGGGATTTTATGATTCAGTGCGACCATGAGGTAGAAAATAGAAAGCAAGATATAATCTTAATTGAGAAAGAAAACAAACTATGCTGGATCACAGGTATAACATGCCCAGTTGACAACAAGGTGTGCGATAAGGAAGAAAGAAAAGTCGATAGATATGACAGGTTAGCTTGGGAAGTTAAGTAATTGTAGTCGATGAAAAAGATGGTAGTAGTAACAATAATTGTCGGAGCCCTGGGAACAGTGAGTAAAAATTTTCAGAAGTACATGGAACAAATAGGAACTGCAATAAGGGTGGAGCACTTGCAGAAAACAGCACTGCTTGGAACCGCTCGAATACTCCGGAAGGTGCTCGAAAACAAAAGGGGTGTTACCTTAGTTGACTGGTAGTGAACAGCTGACACCGTAGTACATCTCCGGCGTTAGAAGCTGTGCAAAGCAATAATAATAATAATAATAATAATAATAATAATAATAATAATAATAATAATGTTAAAGCCCTGATGCAGTACCAGGCAGTGGCTCTCATGGCTTTTGATCTTATCATGAAAGTTTATCATGAAACTGCTTTGTCTTGGAATAAAAGATGGGCTACAACAAATATTCTGCTCAATACCACAGATTTTCTTGTCAGTTGTTTGACCATAACCAGTTGAGCATGTCCCTTGGTGGTTGTTAATATACGCATCTCTGATCACGAGCAGAAGTAGTTGGGGAGAATCATAGCCATATCTTGAAAGGAATTCTTTGGGGCTTGAATAATTCACCTTTCGGGTTTGAATAATAAGGAAACAAACCTTATTCAGGGACCTTTTGAGCAGGATGAGCTACTTGACGTGAACAAAAGATTCTAACTGGGCCCCACCTGCATGGTCATGCACTGTTTATCTTGATATGAGATCACCATGTCACGCACATATAGTTTTGATGCCTGAGTCTGGTGGATAGTCATGATGGGTATAATGGGCTTCGTATATTTTACCTCAGTGTCATTTTGATGGCACGCACTGCTCTCTCACTCAATGATAATAATAATCACGTGTTGTAAGTAAGATGTCGTTTGGTACACTTTGCATATATAAGCATTACCAATTACAGACATACTTAATTTATGTGCGTTGTTAAACGATTGAAGCAGCGGCATTTCGTCAAAGTAGACTCTTTTGAAGATATATAGTGTTAAAAAACACTATACACTTCATTGGTAATCAAAGTGAAACCGCCCCGGAATTGAACATGAATGATATATTTCGCAGTACTTTCTGCTTACGACAGCCATTTACTCGCCCCACTTCTGAAACGAACACGAGTTCGCTTAAAATCCATCTGCTGTCGCACAAAAGAGCCGCACAAGTAGAACAAAATCCAAATTTTGTGTTAGAAGCAGCTCAATAAAGTATTATTGACATCACACACACACACACACACACACACACACACACACACACACACACACACACACACACACACACACACACACACACACACATGCACTCACATACTAACACACACACACACTTACACATATACACACATGTGTATCTTGTTAAAATCATATGATAAGCGTTCTACCATTGTTGATATATTCATATATGAAGATCAACGTAAATACATATATATGAGTATATAAATAAACAAATTGTTATATATTGCAGGAAACATTGTCAAAACAGGGATTCGTACTGTTATAACCGACCAAATAGACAATCAATTGGCAACAAGATTGAAGTTAAATATAACCAGTGTATGTGTTTCTGTTGAGCATATACCCCCCGCCAATACAACGTTATCAGTTTCAACACACGACTGCTCATCAAGAACCTTGCAAAATTAATATAACAAAGCATATATATACATGTGTGTGTGTGTGTGTGTGTGTGTGTGTGTGTGTGTGTGTCCAATAGCACGCATTCTGAGGAATACCGGGAAGACCACTGGGAGAGAAGCACCCCTTAGTTTTTGATAAAGCATGTTTCTTGGAGAAGATCATTCTGATATAATACTAGATCTGTAGGGAATAGCATTGAACATCTTGGAGATCTTTAACCTATGCTTGAGAGCATGATGAGCCCACATTTCTGTGTTTGCGACCTATATTGGCACCGGATA
The DNA here is from genome assembly GCF_001194135.2 of Octopus bimaculoides. NCBI lineage: Eukaryota > Metazoa > Mollusca > Cephalopoda > Octopoda > Octopodidae > Octopus > Octopus bimaculoides. The sequence goes on from NC_068997.1 coordinate 39,081,772, forward strand.
TCTTGCCCTAGATTGTTCCTGGGTCATCTTAGTAGGTTAGAGAGTGTATGTAAGGTGCTCTGCAAGTCCTGTTGAACCTAAAATTTTAGGTTGTGCAATCGCCAGCGAGGCGATTTTCCGATCCCCGGTCGAAATGGAAGCCGCAGATACGAACCTGGGTGAAGCTGACTGTGGCTGCAATAATATTATGCACGGGCATTGCAGGTATTTTGCATGGGCAATGGTCAACGACGGTCTTACTTGGTCACGAGTGGACAGCCATCATGTGTGTGTGTGTGTGTGTGTGTGTGTGTGTGTATGTGTGTGTGTACGTGCGTGTGTATTTTTTCTTTATTCAACATCCGTTTTCCATGTTGGCATGAGTTGAGCGGTTCGAGATTATCCGATGAGCTGGCGGACCGCATCGTGCTAAATAACTGCTCTGGTGTGGGCATTAAGGATGGTTGGCCTCTCTAACCACAACAGAGTGAATTGCATGATATTTTTTGTGGCATAGCACTAGTTTTCCGTCTTAGGACTTCAAGAGTCTCCTATAATTCAAGCGGAATAGTTGGGAGAGAGTGCAGTATTTCTCGGTGGAGTGATAAGAAAGTATAAAGTCTGAAGGGAGGAACATGTTGATAGTTGTGTGAAAGTGGTAGTAGGGAGAGTAACGAGACAGACCCTATTGGAGGAGTGAGTATGGACAGGTTAAAGGATAGAGCGAAGTGGATGACGTTGGTTATGTATGGGGCTTAACCCACACTATAGGTGCGGAATGTATGAGGAGAAGCAAACATAAATGAGTGTGTAAGAGAGAGAGAGAGAGAGAGAGAGAGAGAGAGAGAGAGAGAGAGAGAGAGAGAGAGAGAGAGAGAGAGAGAGAGAGAGGGAGAGAGAGAGAGAGAGAGAGATAGAGAGAGAGAGAGAGGAGTGGAGATCTGGAGAGATTTATTGAAGAGAAGTGAAGTGTGTGGTCGTAGTATAAGGGCAGAGCTTGATTTGTGCCATTAAAAACAAAAGTTTCTGTGATTTTAGTGAATAATTTTTCATAAAGTTTATAGTTAATCTCACTATTGAATCAATTGCTTTTGAAAATATTCTACTCATCAATTTAATATGATTAAAAATATTAACTCGGGAGGAAGTCTATTTTAAACTGTGTTTCAAATATCATCTGGAATAAACGATTCATCGTGGCCTTTCCGAGTTATTTTGTTACTTCTCTTAATTTATTCAGTTGCAGTATTTCACCCCATCTCCTTTAGCTTCTTAACCTCTCCAACTAACAGCGTTGCCCTGTTGTCTTACTATAATATTTTATCTTGTTGATTCCATTCTTCTGATAAGTCATACAACTGTAAACAATTACATCAGTTTATTTTATCTGATGGCATTACTGATGAGATCTTTTATCTTTTACTTGTTTCAATCATTAGACTGCAGTCATGCAGGGGCATCGCCTTAAAACTTTTTGTCGAATGAATTGACCCGGAACCATGTGGTCGGGACGCAAAATTCTTATCACACAGCCACGCCTGCGCTTAGATTCACAACATCGGTTCTTCAGGATGCCAACACAGCCGGGAGAACTCGCCGCATTTTGTTCCATTAGTGGCATCGAAATAGCAAAACTAGATTCAAAAATCTTCTTCTTGTACCCCGTACAAAAGGAGTTCATCTGTACCCGCGAATGTAAAATTAAAATATTGCATGACTGAAGAAAAATAAACCACAGAATAGGATGAAACATGTTATCAGGGTGAAAGATATCAAGTACCTTTTAAACTTTGCTTATCCCCCCTCTCTCTCCCTATCTCTGTACTATATTGAAGTAGAGCTGAAGTAAGTTACTAAGCAATAAAACTACTACTACTACTACTACTACTACTACTACTACTACTACTACTACTACTACATCACCATTAGCTGCAACAACAGAGTAACATCGTGATGGTGATGATGATGATGATGATGATGATGATGATGATGATGATGATGACGACGACGACGATGATGATGATGATGATGATGATCATCATCATCATCATCTACCTCATTCATCTTCATTGCTAACCATACGTTTACAAAACTATCATCATCATCATCATCATCATCATCATCATCATCGTCGTCGTCATCATCATCATCATCATTACCACCTCCATTACCGCCACCATCACAACCTGTTGTTAATTAGCGATCCATCCATCCCCCAACAGCCAACCCCTTTAATTACCACAGACCACCGATGTACTTCATAGAATGGAAGGACAAGAAAGAAAATAATCATTATATTTCAAGATATTTGCTTCTTAACATATTTTTTTTTCTTTTACATATTTGTTTGTTCATTAAATTTCAAAATGTCGTCGTCACCACCTCTATCATCACCATCATCATCATCGACATGATTACCATTATTATTATCATTATTATTATTATTATTCCATTTTCCTTTTCTCTTTTAGTTTCTTTTTTCTTCATTTTGGCTTTAAGTTTTCCAAACCTAAGTTTTCTTCGTCGATTAAATTAAAAATAATTCCACAGTTTTCAGCTCATATATAAGACTTAGCCCGAAACCGTTTAAAAATAAATTTTTATCTTATATTGCCAATTAAAATTTTCTAAT
>NC_068997.1:39086271-39087848 GCF_001194135.2 Octopus bimaculoides
TCAGACGGGACCTTGATGAATGCCATGAGGCAGGAAAGTATACTAGTCCTTATATATTTAATACTCTATATTTCATATATTCAATAAGACATTCAATACTTCATTTCATTTTACTATCTATATTATATATTCCATATTCTATATCCCACATTAATTTTATAAGAATATAAATAAAACATTAAAAAACAGAGTTGGAACTCTTTTAAATAATATATTCCTCTATACACGATCATACAAAACCCTTTTTTATATTTTTTAATATTTTTTTATTTTTATTTTTATTCACACAAGCACACACACACACACACACACACACACACACACACATATATGGAGGACATCTCTTTCAAGAGTTCTATCTTTATTTCTATTTCTTTTACTCACTTTTTAGATAAATTGTCAGACAGGTTGACTCAGTAAATTTAAAGACACGATGTAATCGTTGTTGTAAAAGTGCAGCATATTGACGGAAAGATAGCTCGCTTCCTGAAAGTTACCCGAATCTTGATCGTCAAATTTCGAAAGGAACTGGAAGCTGCTGACGGGGATCCAACATCAACAACTAAGTGCAAAACTCATGCACTAGATCCTAATGCTATCCGACACACAGCTTTGGTAACAAAAACCAAAAAATAATCAAGGTTCCAGAATGCACTCTCGGAAGAGTTTTGCATGAGAACATCCGATACAAGCCGTTTGTGATGTCTGATTTCAGTTTATGTAACAAGTGAGAAGCGTTCGATCCATGCGAAGTGCTTGCTAAATAAGTTAAAACATCAAGATGCTGCAACGCTTTGGTTTTGTTAAAAACTTCGATGAAGACCAAACGCTAAGCCGAAGAAACGATAGATGCTTATGTAGCGACCAGGATGAGATTCCAACGGTCATGCATACTAAGTTCTCAGCAACCTTGATGGTTCTGGGAATCGTTAGCATCGAGTGAGGCATTATTCCTCCTCACCATTTTTTTTCTCAGAGCTTAAGAGTTAATTCCGCTGTCTATACAGAGGTGTTGAAGAAAGTTGTGAGGCCTTGGATAGACAGAATAAGCAAAGGAAGACCATAAGTCTTCCAACAAGATTCAGAAGTTACATTAGGGTAGGACAATTCTAGCATGGATGCGTACCAATCTCCATGCTCATGTTCTTTCAAGCACGTTGTCTCCTGGCTTACAGACCTCAATCTACTGGAATATGACGTATGGGGCGTAATCAAGAGAAAGGTCAATCAACACCTCCATAATACCATATACTCCCTCAATTCTACCATAACCAGCAATATGTCCAAAATTGATAAAAATCATCCGATCCCGTTTTGAATCAGCTACTGATGCCAACGGTGGATTCATTAAATAGCTGTGATAAAAGAATTCTCAGGATTATATCCATGAATTTGTTTTCAAATATACCTTTTCTGTGACGAGCTATGCGTATTTTTCTAAATTTATGCAAATGGCCTCATAAATCGGCTCTTGTAAGCCCCACCGATTTAAACTTTGCCTTTTATGACCAATAAAACTGGTTAATCCCACCGTCCCCTTCAAAGGGCTGTTCTTGAAGGTAAATTAGAAACAATCA
>NC_068997.1:39087956-39090831 GCF_001194135.2 Octopus bimaculoides
AGGGTGCGTCAGTATTTTGAGGACACGACTTCCAAAAGCTCTAACTTGCTTCTAACTTATTTTTTTACTCACTTTTCAGATAAATGATGACGGAGATTGGGGTGACTGAGCGCATTGTAAACGTTGCCTTAAAAGCACAGCATAGTGATGCAGAGATAGCTCGCTTCCTGAAAGTTTCCCGAACCTCGGTTGTCGAATTTCGATAGAAGCTGAAAGATGCAGCCAGGAAGATAAGCGACTTAGTGCAAGCTCGTATAGCAGGTATAACAAGATACCTTTAACACAAAGAAAGTAAAAATCGATAAGCAACATGGTTTCAGTAGTAGTCTGGATCAGATCGCAGAACATAAGAAAGAATTAAAGTAAATGAAGAGGAAGTGACTTTAAAACAGCCGAACTCAGAATCACAGCAAAATTGTCTCCAGCTTTACAGGCTAGAGATAATCTGTTAAAAGTAGAGGCTAGTCTAAGGTGTTTTGTAGCTGCTCCTCCCATTTTTTAATTTGATCTTTTGGATTGTTTACTTCTGCTCGTTTTCTTTCTCCCTATTATTTCATTCAGAGCTGCTCATGCGAGAGAAGGTTGTTAGTTTTCTGAGGCATTTTCGATTATATTTATTTTACCTTGGAGATAAGTTTCAAGTTCTTGTATATAGGTTTCAAGTTACTGTTTTGCATTTTCCAATGTTATTTTATTAGCTCTCATCAGTTTACTTAGTTTGGATGTAGTATTACATGTTTCTTTCGAGTCGTCTCTTTCCTTAATTAACTCCTTACTTTACTATAGGATGCGCTCTGTTTTCTTTCAACAATTTGAATATTTTCTTTTGCTGCATTTTCATGTGCAATTATAATATTATTGGAAATGGACTTAGAATCTTTAATATAATCTAAAATTTGTAATGCTACAAAGCGATTTTTGATATCAAGTGTTTATGAATTTCTCTCAGCTGCGTTGGTGGAAGTTTCCTCCAGTCATAACATACTCTATTTTTAGATAAGTTCTTATTTACTCTCAAGGTCAGCCTGAACTTTCTTGTCACAGTTGAGAAGAAAAGCAATAAATTCAAGGCTTTGCAGTTCAAAGTACTATTTTCCCGATTTTATTTTAGCGATCTAGGTGTATCCCATTGTTATTTGGAGATGAAAACGTCCATAGCGTGCCTTTTTCTCTTTGTGTATAGTACCCCAAATTACATCCCACAAATATTCCGTTTGAACGTTTAAGAGATTTTTCTGTTGGTAAATTGATGACAGATTGATCCCTTAGCACACTCAACTCCAATTTTTGCATTCATTTCACCACCAATAATTATACATACATGCATACATATATGCACGCACGCACGCATTCATAAATAATATGTGTGCATGTATATGCATATGTGTATTTCTGCGTATTTATATATATATATATATATATATATATATATATTTATGTGCGTGTGTGTGTGTGTGTGTGTGTGTGTGTGTGTGTGTGTTGGTGTATTCGAATACCACTCGTATACTGGCAAGAGGAACGGATACGGTCCATCTTCGAATAAAGGAGGTACATTTCATCAAAAAGAGGACACTCAGCTTCAGCCGCCGGAATGAACTTGACCGCTGGAACTTCATCTACTGCTTCCGGAGCATTTGACCAATGCCAGCAATAACCACCAAATAGAATGTCTGATGAAGGATCCTTGATGTAAAAGCGCTAACGTATGTTAACCAAGAACTAGCAACAAGGCTATACATAGACCGCACGCCACTAGTAAGTTCTATCTATCTATCTATCTATCTATCTATCTATCTATCTATCTATCTATCTATATCTATTTATCTGTCTGTCTGTCTGTCTGTCTGTCTGTCTGTCTGCCTATCTACCTGTCTGTCTGTCTGTCTCTCTATCCATCTTAAAACTGTCAAACCTCAGTAATTTCTGTATGGTCCCAAAAGAGAAATTTTGGGGATATCTTTGAATTTAAAATGAATGTTTTCTAACACTTCACGTCTAATAAAATCTCACCCTTTCACGCTGCCTCGGTTTTTCATTTCATTTTTTCGTGTTCAATTTTCATTTCTCAATTGTTACTTTCTTTTATTTACTCACTTTCTCTTGTCATGTTCATAAGTGCTTTGACTTATACTAACTTCTCTTCTTAGTGTCCTCTGTTTTATTCGGATACTATACTTCACTATCCTCTTTCACCTTCCCAACCCCTCCTACAACTATTAATAATAATAGCCGTAATTTACCTTACAATATGGATGACTTAACTGTAACCTCCCCGTTCATATAAACACAAAGAATCTATCGAATTCTCCTTGTGAGCGTATGTGAGCCAAACCACGCGTCTGCGTATGCTTATATCTTCGCGTAAGTTTGTACGAGCAAGCGCACGTGCGTCATACAACCTAAGCGAGGGCGTTTATACATTCATATCTGCTGACGGTTACATTGAATACGTTTTTTCGCTATACTGTGTATTTTTTTCTTTTTGCATCTGATTTTTTATTGATCTATAATAATGAGGCTGTAACCTTTAATTTACTGCTTTTGTATACACATACCGAGAAGGAAACTTGCGGAACAGACGTTCTTTTAACGAGATACATCTTGTAATCACCTGAAGAGACACATCTACAACGACAGATACTCCTAAACTAAGTTGTTCAGTATCCCAACCATGAGGGATCGGTGCTAGATGGGTCGTAACTATTGTAGGGACCAATAAAGATTCTCATATCTTCCATCTTCCGTCTCTCTCATTAATGAAATGCCCATCGGACACTGGAAGTGAACGTGTTTTGCTGGTAAGCTACCAGGTGTATACCATACGATTTATTATCTAATAATAATAATAATAATAATAATAATAATAATAATAATA
>NC_068997.1:39091292-39094181 GCF_001194135.2 Octopus bimaculoides
GTATGGCAAGTCGTGCACGGATTTCAGAAACATATGCAAGTGGTGTAGGGAGTTGTAATTGAAAGGCCAAGGTCAGCCCTCTCATTAGGCACTTGTAGTAGTAAACACATTTGACTTCTGCTGACCGCAAGGGTGTGACGCTTTTGCTTCCTGATACTACTACTACTACTACTACTACTACTACTACTACTACTACTACTACTACTACAACAACAACAACAACAACAACTACTAATGATAATAGTGATTTGCCTGGAGACAAACACACACACATGCGATAGCGTTTACATCCTGCTCACAAAACATATACAATCCCATTACCACTTCTCCCACCGCCGCCGCCAATGCCATCACCATCCTGCTGGAAAAAGCTCGGAGGTAACGCTAGTTGGAGTCTGCATGATGGTTCTGTCTTTTGTCTCCCTGTCTTTGTCTCTCTCTGGCTGTGAATTCAATATCTGCCCCTTTCTACGATGCTAAATGAATTCTGTCGGACGGCCATTTGAAACCTTCTAGGCGGCAGGTCATGACATGAGCTAATTTAAAACTTCTCAAAATAGGTTCCACCCGCTCCCTCGGAAAATGATGATGCCTGGCACCTCTGAACCTTACCCAAGGAACCAGGCAACTAGTTAACCCTGTGTGCTTATAACACGGCCCTGAATACCAACAATGGAAATACCTCCTAGAACCCATGTCGTTCGAAGAATCGCGTTCATCACTGATCTTAGGTTCTGACACTGAGTTCGAAAAGTCTTTAAATCAGGACCAACCTCCTTAAGAATAGTAGCATTGTCATGACTATACTGGTATTAAATTTTGGCACAAGGTCAGCAATTCCAGGGGAGCAGATAAGTCGTTTCCCTGACCCAGTGTTCAACTGGTACTTATTTTATCGACCTCGAAAGGATGAAAGGCAAAGTCGCCCGCGGCGGAATTCGGACTCAGAACGTAAATTCCACTAAGCATTTTTCCTGGTGAGCTAACGATTCAGCCAACTCGCTGACTTGCATTACCATGACTATATTAAGACTATACCATAACTAGTAAACTGTCTCAGACAACTTCACTATTATCCCACCACTATCATCGTCAACACCTTAAGTATCACCCAGCAACAACAATTATTAGAATCACCAGTACTAGCAGCATGGAAAATGAAATATAACCTCTCTATTATTAAAAGCACTTTAACCAGCACAGTTTCCATATGCAGTATTATTCTATATATAGAAATGTCCATATATTTCGGTTTGTATTCAGAATCCCATTATCGTTTCTCTGTATATACCTATTTCTGAATTCCTCTTCTATTCCAACATTTAGCGCTCCAACTACAAACTTGTATCTATCGAAATATATTGCCTTGAAGCATTCAACTCATTCGAAAGTTTCCCACACCATTACCATTATTGTTTATAATGGTAAAACATTCTTACATTCTTACTTTTGACCTTGGGCACGCCTGCTGCTTTTTCCTTAACATCACTAAGACTTTTGATAGAAATTTCATCAGAACACCGAGAGCCCTGCAGGTAAAACTTCATTTTAGCCATGCTAAAATGTTCCAGTCGCCTCTAGAGTTCACAGTGTTCTCTAAAGTAATTTTAATCGACTGCTCCAGGGATTCATTCTGTGCACTATCGAGCACATAGAAGTAGAACTGCAGCAAACCATGCACTGAGATAACGCCAAAGCCGACAAACGCTATTTTGATTTAGAATGCAGCGTATCTGCGTAATAAATTGCAGCAAACCCTCAAAACAAAATATCTGTTGACCTTTACCTGAAAACATGATCCCTTAGCAACGGTCGGATGGTAAGTAACTAATAGAGAATAGAGAAACTTACTGGTGTTTGGAATGGAATAACTAACAGTAAGGTAAAAAAAGAAGCACTAGAAAGAGGGAAACTTACAGGGAAAAGCGAGAAATAAATAAAACAATTATGTCAGAAAATTGAGATCCGGGAGGAGAGAAGAAAAAGTTGAGCAAACAAACGGCAAAAGAATTAACATCTCAGCAAAGAGTGGAGAATGAAAGCAAAAGAGTCAAACACACACGCACACACACATACGCACACACACACACACACACACATACGCGCGCTCACACACACACACGCATGCATACTGACACACTGACATACGCGATAACTTTATGTAAATATAAATTTCTACTGTACACATTTTATACACCCTCTACACGCGCACATATGCATATATTAAATAAAGTAAATATTTTATACATATTTCATATATAATTTAAATGAATCACACAACTGGCAATATTTACATTGTACTCTGAAACATACTAAATTGTATCGAAATACACTATATATTATATATAACTATATAAAACGAAAAAATTAATTGAAATTACAATAAGTAAAAGTTCAAAAGTTAATATCGTAAATTGTTTTCTTTGTATTTGTTGCTCTGGAAGTCAGGGTAAAGATAAGGATGATAACTTATAAAAGTGACAAGCAAAATCTGTAACAAGTCTTTCTTCTTGATAACTTAATAGCTTATAAGTTGAAGACAAGGCAGCATCTCCTTAACTTCTTGGAGATTTTAGACAAAATTATACTAATGTGTCCATCTGTTTTAATTTAATTAAATTCTATGTCATTGTGCAACTGAGGATTGCTCGGCATTTAAATAGATGTAATGATTGCATTATTCAGTTAAATGGAGTTGCATGAAACGATCGTACTGCATTACCTCTGGATATCCTTGTTGCTTATTTTGATTCTAATCACCTTATTTTGAAATTGTATGGATAATACAGTACTAAATTCTGGTTCCTCAACTTAAGTACCATATCTGAATCTAAATTTTTGCTGAACTCATATATATATATATATATATATATATATATATATATATAT
>NC_068997.1:39094488-39095575 GCF_001194135.2 Octopus bimaculoides
ATATATATACATATATACATACATATATATGACGGGCTTCTTTTAGTTTCCGTCTACCAAACCCACTCACAAGGCTTTGGTCGGCCCGAGGCTATAGTAGAAGACACTTGCCAAAGGTACCACGCAGTGAGACTGAACCCGGATCCATATGGTTGGGAAGAAAGCTTTTTATCACACAACCACACCTGCACGTGTTATTATCTTCTCCTTAGCGAAGGCGGAGGTATTGTTTTCATTCCCGTTTGTTTGTTTGTTTGTTTGCCCGTGGACAAGATATCTCAAGAACCGCTGGATGGATTCGGATGAAAGTTTCAGGGATATTTGACCGCGTGACTGGCACGAGCTGATTAAAATTTAGGATCGAACAGGTACCGGGCAAGGGTTTTAGATTATTTTCCCGTTTTTTTTTTTACTCGATCTACTTTTCTTTATTACTTTGTCCCATGAACATTATCTCTTCGTTCGTGTTGGACTCTGTCATACACTTGTCATTCCCATGTGCATAACGAATTACATTGACTCTACTTATTTTGTCCATTTGTCTTGTAATTCCTTAACTGTATTTATGATAACCCTTATATCATCTTCAAACCTCAGGTATGTTAGGTACTTTACGTGCATCATTATTTCACCTTGAATTTTTATTTCTTGAGAGTATTGAATCTTCCTGCTCGAGTAAGCGTAGTATGAGAACCACTTATGAATAATATTCACATAGCTAGTTTAGCTGCTTCAGATCGGTAAATATTCCTTAAACAATCATAACAATGAAACATGCTATTGAAAGAAATACGTTGAAAGACTGAATTACAAGTACAGAAATAAGACGTAAGAAACGAGTTAGGGTTATACCTCAAGAAACAGGAAATACAATGTGATGTGGGCAAATCACTTAGCCAGAGCAGAGGGCAACTGAAGAACGGAAGAATAGATTGCTTATGACGGATTGAGAAGGATAGGAAATCAGAAGAGGAAATGGAAGGCTGACATCGAAAAATGTATGAATGCGACAAAAGTTTGCCGTTTTGGAGAGGAAAAGGTCCAGAAGTGGATTGCCATACCCTGAAAAAAGTACAGGTACACACAC
>NC_068997.1:39096296-39099359 GCF_001194135.2 Octopus bimaculoides
ATATATATATATATATATATATATATATAACGGTGGTGCTCCAGCATGACAGCAACCGCATGGCTGAAACGAGTAAAAGAGTAAAATAATGTATATATATATAAATGTTATATTTCCATTATGAGTGTATAAACACACATATGTATACACAGGTTGTCCCAAAAGTTAGGCAATAGTGGGCATGCATTTTTATTTACTGACATAGGTCATTCAAATTATGCGTTTTCGTAGTGTACCTCCTCTATATATAAAAAAAAAAACGTAGTGCTCAGCTGCTCAACATAGACTCCATCATTTGCGCCATTATTAAACACAACTTTTGAATCCTCTTACAAAAAGTTTAGGTGTACTCCATCTCCATTTCTTTACAGACATTTCCAAATCATCTGTGTTATCAACACTGAATTTTATTGAACCGAAAATGTGGAAGTCAGAATGTACCAGATCCAGGCACCAGAGCGTCCGGGCTGTTCCGATTTGCCGATTATCTGCTTTGTTGCCAAAGATGCGTGTGCTTACACTTTCTCATGAAGAGTGTGGATCATTTTCAGATTCTTGACCGGTCTTTTTCTTCTATTGGCCTCGCCGAGCTTTTCGAATGTGTCAAACTGTTTACAGCTGAGCCAATTTTTAGAAAATCAAGGAGAATGACGCACTTGTCAATCCCGAAATTAGTCACCATGATTTCTTGTGCCAACCGCTAAACTTGGACCAAGCCTCAGACAATAGATGTGATATCAATAAGCTTTCGTTTACGGGTGATAAAGATACGCCCACGTTTCAAACCTTGCGTGGTTTGTCTTCAACGGTTGTTCCCCTTTAAACTTCTTCATTAATGTGTGTACAATGCTATTGTCTACGGTACATTTTCCGTAAACAACCTGTAGCCCTTTGTGGATGTGGGACCGTCTAATAATTTGCTAGACTAATATTTTTCTTTTCTTCTGTTTTAGTTGTTCCAGAAGCATCCTTGTAATTTGATGTAATGAGACAAGTTTATAAAGCCTACACTGTAGAAAAGCAAGCAGATGAGGCAACTTATAGTCTTCGTTCACAAATAAAGGATATCGCTCTGATATGTTTCATGTTTTGTTGGCCGATTTTTTAGGAGACAAGGACCTTTTACTGTTTTGCCCACGACGAAACCAAAACAACACAAACGAACGAAGAGAGAAATATTAAGTCAATATATTAACTTCATAGTGAAAAAGAAAACAAGGCTTAGAAGACTTTTACGTTTCGGACTAGTTTCTTTTTCTGGGTGGAAAGAGTAGAAATATAAGAAAAAGAAATAATACAATGTGGCCATGGTTGTTCACGTCTCTGTTAGATCACGGTGTTCCTTTCTACCTCTATCTATTCTGTAATATTTTGTCGTAGGTTTATATCTGTTTAGTTATTTTAGGTAGTGTTACAAACTACCTCACTACTTTAATCTGACATTTTAAGTATATTCCCATACGTAGTGAATTAAAAAAATTGTATTAAGTCAAATATTGCACCTATTTCCCTCCGTACCCTGCTTCCTGACCCTTCTCTTTCTTTATTCTGTTTCTTTTCTCCTCACCTTCTCACACGACACCTCTTGTTTGTCGTCTCTCTCCCCATTAAAATAACCCCTCAATTTAAGCTTTTCCGTTATTTCCTTGCCCTCTTTCCCCCCTCCCCACGCACACACACACACACACACACAAACACGCACACACATACATGTATATATAAGTATCAACAAAACGTTATATTTTCCTATTGTCAGGGCAAATATATTTTCTATTTTCTTAACTTTATATTAACTGATTTTTACGTAGACTATCATCAGTTTCCAAGAAATCCAAAAAGCCATTTTGAAATTATTACTGTAATAAGTAATAATAGTGCATGTAAAGACATCTAAATTATTAAAAAAATATTAGAAGAATAGAATTACTGATATTTACGTTTTCAAATAATTCGTTATTACTAAAATTGAATTTAGTTAAAATTGGAGATCAGTATCAAATTAATCACGAAATGCTTTTATTATTGAATATGAATATTTCTCTTCTTTAAATATATAAACAGACACACATACGCACACATTCCTGCACACACTCACACACACCTACACATACTCTCACACACACTTTCTCTCACACACATGTGTACTTATTACCACATGTAATTGATGATTATGTTGGGAACCACACTAGAAATTTTGTCAATCCTGCTAGCCCTCATGCATACACGATATTTTGATTTCATGCCAAGGAAAAATTGAAATAGTTGATTAGTATATCAGAAGAACTATTTGAAAGTTATTGAAAGATTTTGGTGAAGATGAAGTAGAGAAACATGAGAACAAAGTGGTGGTCGAGAATTCGAAAGCATTCTTATTACTGTATGTGAACAATATGTTTTTTAATTATTTACTTTTCTTAAATTAAAAACATAAGCTATTTGCTTTTATAATATAAAACTACATTGTTTTAATGTCTATTGGTTTACTCTCCTACGAATAGATTATTTCAAAAGTTAATTTCAAGTATATTAATCGAGGTAAGGCGGACAAAAGCAATTTACATTTTGGTATAGATTCTTATATCTAAAGAAGGTAAGTGTATTTAAGAAAGCAGGTCTTCAAAGAACGAAAGCATCCTATAATGAAAGCATTGTATCATAATTAAGTTTGTTCAATAATATCCAATATCGCCAGTAATTTTGGAGAGTTGCTGATATTTTATTACCGAATTTGTTTATACACACTTACAAATATATATTACACTATTTGTATATAGTCATAGGTTTGCGATTCAGTTCACCTCCAATTCGGTTCAAGTACGTAATGCTGATAAGTCACAAAAATCCATCTATTGCTCCTGAACGGAATTTGGAAGGAGTTGTATCACCTGTCTATGATATTCAGGCGTTTTAACATCCAGTGCTTTGAGGTAGTTATCTTCACCACGCTAAGTTGTAGCCTACCGGCGAACAAGCAAGATACGTGGATTGAGTATGTGCGTTCGATAATGTTTGCACCACTAGCACTGCTTCTAATTCATATTTGAATATATATATATATATATA
>NC_068997.1:39099517-39115133 GCF_001194135.2 Octopus bimaculoides
CATACATGCATACATGCATACGTACATACATACACAAGGTGCGGTGGGTAAATTGTCGCCATTTTTAATTTTTAATTTTGTGCATGCACATTGTTTGGTTTTGATTTTGTCGACTACACAGTATAGTATGGTCAGTTGGGCATCTGTGATAAAAACAGCACCATAACGCATTTCATTCTGCCAGAAATTTGGAAACAACATGCTGTACATGGGACACAGTCATCTTCATTCGCCTTTGGGTTCTCTTCCCAAGTTTCTGGTTATAACCATTCTTTATACGTTCAAAATCTTTAAATCAGCAGCTATTTTCCCCAGGTTTACACCATCTTCTGTCTTCCTTCAAACTAAAAAACTAATTTCCTTTGAAAGCATTTTCATGTGAAAAAATAATTTCTGAAGCAAAGAAAGGTTTCTTGAATGACAACACTTATTAGGCCACTGCATCTGCCTTCGCACGAGAAAATTTACATAAAAAAGTTTGAAAGGATTGTCCAAGGTGATGTTAAAGTAAACATTCTGTTATGTCTGAAAAATAATGTTGCGTAATTTATAACAAAATATGCCAAGAGTGCTCGCAGTACAGAAAAGACTGGAACAAGCATCTTACTTTTAGTCAATTTACAGTTCACAAGTACAGGCTTAACCATTCTGAGTAACTCCACGAAATAAACTTCCTAGAAGTATAATTTCTCTGGTATCTTAAAAAATTGTCAACCCCCTGTACCCTATATCGAGTTCCGAAATCCTGTTCAAGGTTACTTCAAGTATCAAGCAGTATATTGGATTTATTTACGTACATTTTCCTAGATATAGGTAGTGAGCAAAGATATATTTGTCTCAGCTCCAGGATGTGAGCTATCTAAGTTATTAAGTTATGTAGTCATAACAAATACTAAATGCTTAATGGAGGGCAGTAGAGAGAAAAGAAAAGAACGTTTTCATACAAACGACGAAACCTCTCAAAACAAACGTGATTTAGCTGAAAAATTATCAAAACGTCTTATTCAGAGTATATTCAATTATAATCTATATTTTTGCTTGAATATTTTTGGTCCCTCTACCTTGTGAATATGATATGTTTAACTATTCTCCTTTAATTTTCTCCCAACATCACAATAATAAATACCTTCCCCATTGTAATACTATCATGAAATCGTGGTAAAATTCAGTCATACTGAGAAAACCTATTAAAATCGTATTAACTCCAAAATGCTGTATGAGACCCTAAACAGTTCGTTAGTTTCTGGTTTTATTCGAATAACTTTAGGAGGAAAGATTAAATTTCAGAAAGAAAACATTTCGGAAAAGGAAAGCTATTTTCATATTCGTTTTTAAATAACGGTCCTTGCATGAATAATAGAATAATTCAAATTTTAATCTGTTTGTTCTAATATAGAAAACAACGATGTTTACATTTGTGAACAATCTATAGAGAAATTTAGTTTCCTCTCGTCTACACTTTTTCCATCTCTCTTTTCACAATTCACAAAATGAAATTTCCCTGGTTTTTGTAAAACATGGAATTTACCGAAAGTAAAGGAGCTCTCATAAACGATCTCCCTTTAAGTTGATTAACTAACAAAAAATCGCAAAAAACAATGAAGTTTAATTAATTAATTAATTTACCCTAATATCATCAAAAAAGTAAATAAAAACAAAAGCTCGCTCGAGAAAAACCACTATTTTGCTGCACATTTATATCTGTGTGTTTGAAATTTTATTTTTGGTAAATGACGGAGCTAGAAAAAAAATAATCCATAAAAATATCAATTAATTTAATTAGAAATGAATTTAAAGCAAAGTTTGCCGAACTGAAGTTGAAAACTGTAAAATTCCATTGAAATCGTGTATCATAATAATTTGAATAAAATCAGCGAACATCTATGAGGAGAATCTATAAATGGAGGTCAAAGGATTAGAATGACTCTATCACTTTAATTTATTCATTCTAAATGAAATATGTCTGTCACGAGTAAATAACAATGTCGTGTACTTATGTCGTCCTCACGTAGCTTATGTAATGTTAATACGATTCTTGTTTCATATCACCTGATAAAGAAACCTACTCAATGTTACTTTTTCATATTTGACACATATTTGTCAGTTTTGTAAAATTATCTTCTCCATAGAAATTAGTTTGTCAGTTATTGTCGATACATTTTCAAGGTAGTTGATATATTAACGTCTAATCAAATAGGGCTTTCTAATGAATATATTCCCATATGTGATATTTTGAAATATGGTGAATCTGCTCCACATGTTTTAAAGATGTTGGGTTTGACATTTCCTTTTCTCCACAGTCCGTAGTTTTAACTGAGCTACGAAGGATCTGTGATGATGTTCTGGGTGAAGAAAAATTTAATATAGTGATTGGTGGAGTGACTGGGAGCACACAATAGAGATATGAAAGGCGAAGAAAATGGAGCTGCTATGAGATCAACCAGCTCCGACGAGCAGAGACCCTTATAATGTTACTCCTTACAATTTTTTAAAGTTAATTTAACGTTATATGAAACTAAATTTCCACATAGTTCACACATGATTAAAATATTGCTACGTACATATACAAGACACACAGTTGCTAGTTTATAATATTGTAATCTGATTAAGGTGGCGAGTTGGCAGAAAAGTTAGCACTCCCGGCGAAATGCTTAGCGGTATTTCGCCTGTCTTTGCGTTCTGAGTTCAAATTCCGAGGTCGACTTTGCCTATCATCCTTTCGGGGTCGATAAATTAAGTACCAGTTACGTACTGGGGTCGATCTAATAGACTGGCTCCCTCCCTCAAGATTTCGGGCCTTGTGCCTAGAGTAGAAAAAAATATTGTGAACTGATTTTCAAAATAAATATTCCAGCTGATAATTAACCCTTTATTCTTCACCACTCTACAGTTATTAATATACCAACGCATTCTCTTCTGCCTCTGTCTTTTGAACCTTTCTCTCGTAAATTAGTAAAGTGTGTATCACATCTCTTTCGTTTATGTTTTAGCGTCGATTCAACTACGAGGGAGTGCTGAAAAGTTTCTGGCTTTAAAGGTGTCTCGAAAGGCCTGGCTGGAGGCCCAATATTCCGAGTTCTTTTACAGGGCTTAGAAAAAGTGAAGGACCTCTGCAATAAGTGTGTGAATCTGAGAGAGGAATATGTCGAATAAAATCATAATTAACTGATCCCCCTGTACTTTTTTTTTTACCCAAAGCCAGGAACTGTTCAGCACCCACTCGTATAACTCACTAAATACCAATAATGATTGTAAAAAAACGATTGTAATCCTCTTGCTTACATTTCTATATTTAAAACTGAACAGAATCAAAAAGAAATCAATCTTTGAACAACGGCTTGCGTTTGACATTTCCTTTTCTCCACAGCCCGTGGTTTTAACTAGGTTTTAGCTACTAAGGACCTGCGATGATGTTCTGGGTGAAGAAGAATTTGATACAATGATTGGTGGAGTGACTGGGAGCACACAATATGGATATGAAAGGCGAAGAAAATGGAGCTGTTATGAAATCAACCAGCTCCGACTAGCAAAGAAACCATTATAATGTTACTCCTTACAATTTTTCAATAATGACTGAATGCTATAAGAGTAACTTTTTTGACCATGTTAACCCATTAAGTCCCAGAGTACTTGAATTTCTGAATACTACTTTAAAATTTTTACAAATGATTGAAAATAGGTTAAAATGAAAAGAAATAATTATTAGAATGCCTTTACTTCAAGTAGAAATGGAAATACTCGGAAATACTGAAACAATGTGATATAGCTTATTTAATACAGTTCTATATTTTAGAGATGAGGAATTATGTACATTATTTACATTAGACGGATATTTACCCTCATCTTGTTTGTTGTTAACAGAACGTTTCAGCTGATATAACCTCCAGTCTTCTTCAGGTGTCTTGGGGAAAATTTCGAACCTGGGTTCTCATTTCTAAGGCATTTTCCGATGTTATTATTATTATTATTATTATTATTAGTGTTCAGGTCACTGCTTGGAATCGAACTCGGAATCTTGGGGTTAGTAGCCCGCTCTCTTAACCACTACTCCATATGCCCGTGGGCAATTATGGGGTGAATTTTAGGGCTTATAAATCTAATCTTTTTCTATCCTTCCTTAATACCGGTTCCCATATGCTGATCATATATGCACTCGGTCTGCTTAGGAGGTTGTTGTGTCCTAGCATAAGTGCTGCTTCTTTTAGTTTTCGTATTTTCCAGTGGTGTTCTCTGTCTATTATTTTAACTTCATGCCACAGGGGGAGGTGGTCTCCATTTTCCCATACATGATCAGCTATACCCGATTTATCAATATCTCCTCGTATCACAGCTTGGTGATGTTCCTCTATCCTTATTTTGAGGGAGCGGCATGTTTCGCCTTTGTATAACCTACCACAGCTGTATGGGATGGAGCATACGCAGTCTTTGGTCATATTCTCTTCTATTGATGGTTTTGCCCGAAGGAGATATTTGCGAAATGTTGTATTACTCTTGAATACTGTCCTGATGTCATATGAGCCGCATATCTTTTATATCTTTTCGGAGAGGCCTTTCACATCGGGTAGACAGACTGTGAACAGTTTATTGGCCTCATCCTCTCTCTTCTTCATAATTGAGGTAGTTGTCAAGCTCAGATCGTTGTTGAGCTTTTTCATTTCTTCGTGGTGTGTATCACGATCGCTACTTATATTCTTTGCACGATGTTTTAGGCAGTGAGCAATCCCTCTCTTTACACTATATGGATGGTGGGAATTGAAGTTGAGGTATCGTCCAGGAAAGGTCGGCCTGCGGTATACGGATGTCCTGAATCCATACTTGGTGCGTGTTATTAGTACGTCCAGCAATGCCAGCTTATTTTCTTTTTTCTTTTCCATTGTGAACTGTATAGATGGCTTTATTGAGTTCACATGATTTAACAGCACCTGGACATCTTCCTGGTGGGGCCAGAGTATAAAGGTGTCATCAACATATCGCAGCCGTAGGGTTGGTTTTAGTGGTGTTGATCCTAAAGCCAAATTCTAAAAGTATTCCATGTATATATTGGCTATTACCGGTGATAATGGCAAACCCATAGCTAAACCCTCTTCTTGTCGATATATATCAGTGTCCATACTGAAGTAGGTAGTTTCTACATAGAGGATTAACATTTCTATCAAGTTTCTTATTGGTATACTAGTGCGTTCTTTTAGATGGATGTCTGTCACTAGTTATTCTTGTATCACCGATAGTGCTTCACCAGTTGGGACTTTGGTGAACAGGCCAATCACATTTAGACTCACCATCTGGTTGATTAATTCTGTGAAGTAGGTGGAATTCTTCACGTACGATGTTGACTTTCCTGCTAATGGACTGATTATATCCAAAAGGAAGCGGCTCACTATAGGTCTTAATGGAATACCATCCTTTTGAATCTTAGGAAGACCGTTTACTAGTTTATTGTGGTGTTGAGTCAGTTGTCTGTACTTCATTGGTGTAAAGCGATCCTTGTTATTGATCAAGATCTGTGACAACTTCCTCTCTTTAGGGTCTTTCTTTACTTTGTTGTAGCTACCATCACTAAGACTTGCCAATTTTTCGGAGTAGTCAGACTTGTTCATCACCACTGTAGCATTTCCCTTGTCCGCTGGAAGTATTATGATGGAATTGTCACTCAGTTGTCTTTTGATAGCGAACTTTTCTTCAAAATCACAGCTTTGCTGGGATGAGCTGAAAAATTCACTGATGCTACACTCTGTTCCTTCGACTAAATAAGGATAATAACGTCTAAGGTATGTTACAAACAACTCAAGAAACTATCATGTACTATAACTTAGGCTCGTAGGTGCATGTATGAATGAGTGTGTATCTGTTTAAGTAAAACTATTACGCTTGATGCCAATCTGTGTGTGTGTTGTGTATATTTACTTGTCATCTGTATGTGTGTGTGTGTGTGTGTGTGTGTGTGTGTGTGTGTGTGTGTGTGTGTGTGTGTGTGTGTGTGTGTGTCTAGTACATTTATTACGTTTGGTATCTAGGTATTGTGTTCGCTATGTCGCCTGTGTCAACAATAGAAGATATTTTTTATACATTTATTTGCATTTCTGAAACTGTCTTAATAAGCCTAAAACTAACTTCTAGATAGCATTAGCAGAACCAATATACCTTTGTTAAGTTATAATGTAGTGAAAAAGAAAAGATGAAATGATTGATCCAACAATATTTTCGGATACCAGTATAAAATCGGGACATATTTTTTAGAGAGAAGAATTTTTCGAGGAGTTTTGATTTTCTTTCCTTTCTCAAACATATTAACAAAATAACTTAAGTGAAGTGAGCTCAGCTGGAAAACACAAAATTGATTTTCCAAACCTTATGAAAAATTAAAGAAAACCAGCATTAACTGTAATGGTTATAATAGCGAATAATTTGGTAAATGATTATTTATACTATTCCATCCATTATTTTCCTCAAATAATATTTTAAATTCTGAACGCATTTGTCAAATTACAAAATTTGTTTTATAAAAATATTTCAGAGTGATGCTGACCAGGTACTTAATTCTGATAGTTCCCAAATTGATTTATGAAAGCTGGGATTGACTTGTGCTTTTTTTTGTCGATAAATTACTATTTTGAACATAATTACATGAAAGGCTAAATTGTACAAAGTTTCTTTTATCTAAAAACACACCTATATAAAATTGATAACCGATATTCTTTACATTCATTCTCAGATTAAATCATGAAATAATGGCTGTTATAGTTTTGGTTTTAATCATTGTCATTTTGATATGAAAATGTAACGATATTGCAATTTACTATCATTGACTATTTATGATCACAAGGGTCACACAAACTCTGATAGGAAATCAATAGTTAAAGACGAATATCAATTTCTTGTTCTCCAGAGGAAGTCTAAATCTTGTTGAAGTTGACATCACCACTCAGCACAATAAAATGTCTGTGGCAAGTTCTCTCTGTAAAATCGTCCATGGGCCAAGCCATAAGAAAAACTACTATTACACATTAATAAATGTGTGCGCAAAATGATGCGTGGAATTACGTCCTTTGTTTCAGAAATTATCTTCGTGATTTCCTGAATAGAAAACTGTAAAATAGGTATCAGATTGAAGTAAATATTGGAATTGATATGTTTGACAGTGGTGCTCCTAGCAGGATGCTACCCAATGAATGAAACCAGTATTATAATTATAGAATAAAAAAAAAAAGTGACTGGACTTCTGCCAGATGGGAAACTATTTAGATTTGGATTAGAGGTAATACATTTGTCATCGTTCTTTTGTTCCCTACTCCAAGAAAAGAAACTGATGCATATTTTTCCAGTGAAGACGCCACAAATATTTCTTGTAGTTACAAGTTGAATATTGAAGTCATGAAGTAAATACAATTGTACCTTTTTTATGCAAAAGAAGATAAATCTTTTCTAAAAGTTATACAAATTTCATGTGGTAACTTAGAATTAAATGACATATGCGAGGTGCGTTCAAAAAGTATTCGGCCTTGGGGAATAAAAAACAAAACAAGAACAATTTTGCACATTTCACACATTTTATTAAATCACCTTCAAAATACTATATGTATAATATTATATATTATGTAGTTCAGCTGGGCATTACATACTTAATGCAATGAGCCGAAGAAAGTGCCATCAATTAAAATGAAACTAGTAATGAAAAGAATAATCATTAATCATCAGTGATAATCAATGACAAGAAAAGTAAGGGAAATAACTCAGGAATCCGAATTCATGAAAACTTGAATTGTAGCTTATAGTGGAGTGCAGTTCGATAGGCAAGTACAATTATGACGTCAATCATTCAGTAACATTAGAAGAAAGGGTCATTTCAAAGTACTTATGAACTCCTCTGCTTCCTTTTCTTCCTCCTCTGTTTTTTTTGTGGTTTGTAATTAGAAATTTAAATCTTTTATAATACAAAGTATCACAGCACACGTGATGGTATTCAACACATACACTATGTTAAACTTTCTACGTATTTGTAAATACACATAGCTTATACAAGGTGTATATATATATATACATATATATTATTGTACACGCGTGTGTGTGTATGTGTGTTGAAAGGCTGCGTTATATGCTAGAAACTATTTCCAAAACTTTTCGAAAATCTGAAAACTTCTTAAAGATTTCGCGAGTTAGCGTTTTTCTTTTTCTGTGTGTTGAAGTTGATACACCCAACAAGCTGTTTATATCCATTTACTATGACAAGCCAAACTTTCGACTAGCATTTATTGTCGCCGAGTCCAATTCATTCTACTTCTATATCTTAGTTTCATTTTATCGTGGTTAATAAGAATGAACTAAGAAGAGATAAAGCTGAGAAACATTAAGAAATGGATTAAGTTATCGTTGAAAAATGTTAATTTTTCAATAATTAACGTCTATTCATGTTTCTGCAGAGAAGACTTTCGCTATAAGCAGTTTCAAATGACAAGCATACACAGCCGTGTTTTATTTCCGCCGAGCGATGATCGAGAGTAAAAACAGTCGTCAATAGGAAGAAAGTGATTACCAGAGCTCATAGCAAGCACTATTGATTTATGAAAAGCTAAAACAGGTGATAAAGAATAGTGAAGAGTTCAATTTCTCTGAGAGACTAAACCTTGTGTGAGGTTCTCTCAAAAAGATAGAAGAATACCATCAATTTACTTGAAAACAGCCCCATTTGGCCATAATTTTGCAGAAGTTGTTTGTTTTTGCAGAAGGTGTATGTAAAGTGAATGTTTAGAAGTAACAGAGAGAGCAAAATAACCGGGAACATAAGCAAAAATAAGACGACAAAAAAAAAAAAAAGAGGTATAAGAACGTAGAAATGACATATACTTTCATTGTAAAGACGTGACAATTAAAAAAAAAGGCTTTCTGAGTGGCTGGGTGGGAGGAATTGACAAAAGCATTTTACATGACTTTATGTGTTGAAATATATACACATATATATATGTGTGTATGTGCTTGTCACACACAAACACATATATATGTGTGTGTATGTGTGTAAGTATGTTTGTGTGTATGTGTGTTTGTGTGTATGTGTTTGTGTGTACGTGTGTCTGTGTCAAAAATCTCTAAGGAGAGATTAACGGCAGGAGGTCTTCAGAGAGGAAACCTCCCCTCATGAAAGTGCACCGGACCTTAAACTCCTTACAACCTTAGAGGGACCTGCCACATCCTGGTCATGACATTTAGATACCTCTCTGCTGCCACAGTCTATTTTACTGTTTGCATTTCAATCTGTACCTTCTTGCGTGGTCAAGGTGCTCCAGAGCTAAAGTACCTTGGATGTTGTAACCACTTCAGGGAAAGACACCCGCTGATCGAACGGAAAATTATGCCTTCTGAATGCACTTTCATCCTTGTTCAGATCCAGACGCAGTAATTCTAAGCTGCTTTTTCGATTGTCTCAAGAACTCTATTTTTCCTTTCCCTGAAATTGAGAGCCATTTCTTGAGCTCGTAGGCAGATTTGTCTTCAAAGCCTCTCAGTCCCATCTCTATAGTAAAGATTTTGGCTTCGAAACCAGGTTCTCTTAATCTGATGACTAAATTGCTACATTTTCCAGTCTGGTAGATACGGGTTTCTTCCATTCTGCTTTCGTATGGCGCAGAAAATTCAATCTGAATATCTAGTTTTTATGAGAGTAAAATAAAATATCCGGCCTAATACCACACTTGGTGATGACTGGGTGATTTTTCCATTCTGAAAAGTATGCTGTGAACTCCTAATCCCCCACTCCATCTGGTAGACTGGTTCTTTTTTTTTATTCTATTGGCACAACTGTTCTAGGTTACAATCTTTTGCTCCCTACTTTGTAGTACATTGATGGAGCCTCTGGTGGTCTCGTCTTCTCTCGCAGTATAAATCACACTCAAGGTCTCTTTAAGCACTTGATTTCATTTCCATGTGTACCTCCCTCGGGCTAGAGCCATTTTGCACGAATTCAGTTCATGTCTGACAGTTTGTTTTCTGTGGCAGAGTGGCCATGATTAGTTATATATTTCCCCGACTTCAAGTTTATATATGAGGGCAGAAAGTCAGATACATACCTGAGGATGAAGCTGACACTAACAACAGCCATAAGTCATAAGTCATAAGCTACTCCAGCTGAGACTCTCCCACGTCGTCCAATGTTCCTCTTGGTTCTGTTGAATTGGCTTCGGAATTCTCTTGGTTTCCCTCTTTTACATTTGACTACTACTCCATTGAGTCTAGTCCCCACCTATTGGTCTGTGTGTGTCTTGTTATTTCTCTAAGCTTGAGGATCGACTTCGCTTTATTCACTGCCTTGTAAACTTGCAATTTTATACCAATTCTTAGCTTGGGTTAGATGGATCTCACAACCATAATTCAAAAATTCTCAAGCATACACAAAACCTTTCTTGGCCAGCCTTGTACTCCACTCTTACATTCTACGATGGTGTTTAAGGGTGACTTCTGATTCGTTTGGCGATAATAGAGACACCAAACCGTTTTGTTTTGTATTAATCTTGGCATCCATCATTGCCACTGCGCTTTTTTGCTTTCCCCTCTTTGTATCATATAGAGAGTTGTAATTCCAGCTTCCAAGGCTGGTTATTCCACCTTATATAGAATGGGTTGTTTGACTATATTGAACAAGACTGTAAGACTGTATTCGCTACTTTCCCCTTCCGTAGAGAAAGGCACTTTGACTTTTTGTTTTGAATCTCACTCCTGATGAGGTGACTAACACATGTAACTACTTCTGTGTTCTGCGTGTCTTGTCGTTCTTGGTGGAAATTGTTGCAGTGTCATCCATAAAGGCTCTTACGGGTTCATTCCTCTATTGCCAGCACGAGCAATATTAGAGAAATGCTTGAGACCATTGTCATATCAACTTCCAAACTGATCTAGTCAACTCTGAAATTCTTAATGTATGTAAGAAATAAGTATATATACACATATAGATTTAAAACTGTGCCTCATGATTTCTTTTTTCCGTGTTTGGGTTTTAACTGGCCTTTTTAACGTGTAAAGAGTCCTGTCAATGGTCTCCACTTTGTATATATAAAGATATTTTATACACTCTTATTATACACATACACACACATAGTATGTGTATATATCTTATATAGTAGACTATATGTTTGTATGTGTGCATATGCACGCATGGTATATCTATCTATCTATCTATATATATATATATATATATATATATATATATATATATATATATATATATATATATATATATATATATATATATATATATATATATATATGTATGTATATATGTATATGTGTGTGTGTGTTTGTATGTACATATGAATGTACATATGCAGATATATACATGCATATATTTATAATATTCATGTGTACGTACACAGACGTGTTATGCGTGCTTTTGCTTTTTGATTATGTGTGCAATTTTACATATATTTATAATCTAAACTGTGATTGGAGAAGAATACAGTGTTGGTAGAGGTATGGATAAGTAGAGAGTAAAACAGCAATGAGATGAAACAAAGTGAAATGTTGTAGACATGAAGTGATCAGCATGTAAACGTGAAGTTTGTGAAGTAAGGAACAAAGGGAAGAAGGAAGAGATAGAAAGAAAAGGAAGACTTACGTAGAGTAAATGGCGTGCAGAAATATTTATAAAGATGTTTCTCGTCACATGTAGGAGGACATATGTGGTACTAGTGGTGGAAGTGGTTGCAGTGGTGATGGCAATGTAGGTGATAGTGATTATTCATGAGATGAGACGACCGGTGACAAGTGTATTAGAAGTTGGGGGTTAATATTGAGGTTAAAGATAGAGGTAAGCACGGAGGCGAGAAGTGGTATTGGTGTGAACTGTAAGGGTAATGACTGAATAGGTCATAGCTTGATTTAGTTGTGGTAATTACTGAGCTAAGGGCTGGTCAGTATGGAAGCGAATTCGAGAATTACTGTGACAAATGCCTCAACCATGAAGTCGGAATATCCATTTGCTACTGACTGGAATATTGGCAACCTGAGAACCTGTTTCACTTATTTCTCACAACGTCCACCACATCACTACAAACTATTTCGTTCCGATTAACAGTTTAGTGCAACCAACTCTTTAAACAAAATACTAATTTGCAAAATACCTTATCCGCTGGTCAACCTTACCTGAAAGTTCAGCTATAATCCAGTGACCTTTCCTACTATTCCTGCGCAAATTTATCATGCCACGACACTTACTACAATTACTATTGCCACACCGTTCTTCCTACTGCTTCTGCTTCTGATACTACCTATCTTAATCAACTTCAGCTATAAGTACAATTATGCTAGGAACGCTTCCCCGCATCGACATATATTTGTCCCAAATCTATTTATTTTTCTATTTGAAAATGGGAATCAGTTCCAATACATTATACGACTACTAGAAAATACCCTATGTTGTGTAATGCGATATCTTCTCTCTTTCACTTCAGTTATTGACATCACCTTACATATTTTGTCTAACTTAACTCAGCTTCATTGCTCAAAGGTTTCAATCAGTTATTTCATTATGCACATTGTAATGCTTCAAGTCTATTACAAAGCTCTTATATCACTGTCTATATTTATTTACATATATGTATATATGACTATATATATATATATATATATATATATATATATATATATATATATATATATATATATATATATATGTGTGTGTGTGTGTGTGTATATATATATACATATATATGTGTGCATATACGTACATGTGTGTGTGTGTGAGAGAGAGAGAGAGAGCGATGGAGAGACACAGACAGAAAGTGTTCTACAGTGATGAAGAAAAATGGAAGTAAAAAATGACTGTGACTTAAGTAAGAATGGACGTGTATGAGTTAAAGTGAGAAGATGTATTAGAGAGAAAGAGGGACAAAGAGATATGGGGAAGAGGAATATGTAGAAAATATCGAAAGATAGTGATCTTACTTCTCAAACTAGCTATTTTCACTTCGATAACGAGCATGTTTTTAATCAGGGATGTTATTCTGATTTGTGTTATGTACGAGTAGGTTAAAAATAATGCATCACTAATAACGCACACGCACACAGCATCAACAACAACAGCAACAACAACAATAAGACAAAATACTTGAATAACACTCCCAACAAGCTGTTTACAGCTCAGGTTAAAAAATTGTCTCTCAGTTGCCAAACAAAGTGATAGTAGCTATAAGTTTGATAGAGTAAATCCTTTTTTATTTATAAGATCACCTTGAAAGTGTGCTAGATAAATAGACAACGGTTCTTGCTGTTAACGACGCTTAAACGTCAGTCATAAAAAGCATTCGAGCAATACTCAGACATTATTTTAGGAATCCGTTACAATAAATTATTCGATGAATCCTTTGCTGTCTTAGAAGGGTATGTTGTCATTCGAAGGAGATTTTACGACAGCGCAAGAGCTCCTTACTCTATTTTCTATACATTTGGGGTAGCACGAGGAAGACTCGCTTCCGTTCTAATTTTGTCTCAAACAATCGTGGTGCTGGCATATACGCAATGTGGCTGTGATTTCTGAATTATGACGTGATTTTATGATTTTGCAAATTATTCAGAATGTCACTGGGTGATAAAAAATTTCAAAATGATTGTGAACTTAAATATCAAAATGGGCATAATTAATTAAAGCTAATCGAAAAATTAAAAACATGGGATCCTTCTAGCTTCTGTTTGTGGAATGTACGGTGTTAACGAAGCAATCTTTCTGAAATCCGTTATTAAATTGCAGTAGTTTTCTTTGAAAATATAGTGTTGATCGAATGGCACGTGCTTCGGGGAAGTAGAACAGAAAACACATGAGAGTTGGGCATGATTAACAAAGATAGAACCTGTAAATAAGTAATATGTCCAATAAAGATCTAGTGGTGCTCATGTACGAAGCCTGGAATTGAAATCTTCATCTGAAACTTTGTGGAAACACGAGACTTAATGTTAAAGCAAGTGGTGGGTGATTGTAAAACTTTAGAAACAAGTTTTGGCATTGTGAACGAGAAAATATTAAAACTTTAAGTCATTTAGAAAATTTCATACCAAAAATTATTAAAGGGTCTTACTTTATCGCAGGAGAAAAGGCGCCTAAGGGAGGTAATTTTTAATTAAGTGGGAAGCAAAGTTTCTCTTACAAGGAATCAGCCAAAACTACGGACTGAAGACGCATGTCAAAATGCATGCATTCAGCAGGGGCCGCTCTGAGGCAACTCTGGTGTCTTACACCTTTTTGTCTCAAATGAGAATATTTTCTCCATTACAAGCTGCAGCGAAAAGCCTTTTACGGGTTCAAATATCGCTCAAGCATATTTGAAGTAGTATTAAATATATTTACTCTCACTCATCTACTTAGGAACACAGACACAGACACACACACACAGACACACACACACACACATACACACACACACACACACACACACACACAACACACATGCACACACATATCATATATAGACATATACACATATATCTATTACTTTTACATACATACGTATACACACATACACACACATGCACACACACACAAACACATATATATACACAAACCGCACACACTCACACACATATGTTGCATTTATGTTGGTATATACATATACACAATACATATCTACATACATATGTTTGGTGCGTGCGTGCGTGTGTTTGTGTGTGTGTGTGTGTCATATGCATGCCTTGATATTTACACAATATATATTATGGACAAATAGGTGGGTGTATTATATACACGCATACAAACACGCACAAACACACGCACACACACACATTCATACACGCACTCGAACTAACGTGTTCACACTACAAAGTACATTACCATAAAGTAGCCATTACGTAAAATTTGTATTCATATAATTAAGGTTTCCTTTGCAGAACTAAAACTTTGTTTTCAGAAGGGAAATTTATGAATTTCAAATCTAAGATGTGAATCTAAATAATAACTACCATATGTTGCCCTTCTGTATCTTACCAGGTATATGCCTAATTCTATGAAACTCGACTACTATAAGTGCTCAGTTAGGATTACTTATAATGCACGAAGAATAGGGGTAAAATTATATTCTTTGTGTAAGTAATTTTACTGTTCCTGCGATGGTAGCGTTTTACAACTTCAGAGAAAGATAAGATTCTGAATTCTTCGAAATTATCCGTTATTATCTCAAACTGACAGCATGTCTATGTGGATATTGTCAATATCCTCTCAGTAAAGGAATACAGCTTAACGAGACATTAATTTAGCCGACGAATTAGATGTTAGTGAAAGGTTTATTAAAGAGTTTTATGCAGAAATTCATCGAAATATTGCAGATAATATCTAGTTTATTTGCTTTGAAAGTATCGCAAATCATTATAGAGTTGTGGCTTTAAAAGTTAATAAGAAGTCAATATTTATGGTATGTAAAGCGATGTAGAAACATATTTTAGTATTTACAAACACACACACACACAAGCACGCACACACAAACACGCACACACGCGCGCGCACACGCGCGCGCACACACACAAACGCATATATTTTCATGTGTGTGAGGAGTGGGCTTGTAGTTCTACACGTGTGTTTGTTTGTGTGTTATCATGCGTATATAAATAGAAGTACACACACACACACACATATATATATATATATATA
>NC_068997.1:39115300-39116205 GCF_001194135.2 Octopus bimaculoides
ATTTATATATATGTGCTTGTGTGCGTGTATATATATATATATATATATACACGCACACAAGCACATATATATGTGTATGTGTGTGTGTGTGTGTATGTGTGTGTTCTTGTGCGTTTGTGTGCATGTATCGAGTGTCGAACAAAAATGCTGTGAAGAGGTTCAAACATGTACACATGCGTATTAATAGATGCAAGTCACATATTCTACGGCAGATTCTGATGAATATTTATGTATATATGTTTATGAAATGTGTATTTTCTATGCAATCAAAATTATATGTCACATCTTTAAATGATAAACTAAAGCAAATAATTATTTTGGATACTATATACATATATCCGTTACATATATACAGTCTTACCTACATATGTACATACATACACACACACAAATTCATATATGTGTGCTTATCGTACCATGCTTATTCAACTCTGAAAGAAATATTTTAAACTCCTGTCCTAACACCTAACCGCAGCCATCTATTTCGTATTAACATATATTTATACCGCATACAACCAACATTATATGCATGCATGTGATTATATTTTGCTGTACAAATACCATTCCATATTATATCTATCTATCTATCTATCTATCTATCTATCTATCTATCTATCTATCTATCTATCTATCTATCTATCTCTGTTATATATACATGTGTTTATTCATATATATATATATTTATATATACGTGTGTATGTGTGTATGTATTTATGTATATATGTATGTATGTATGTGTATTCGAATAATTATGAATAGAGAAGTGTGTGTAAGTAGTTGCAATGGACAGAGAGTATTAATAAAGTTTATAACTGAATAGAAATGGCAGCAGGAACAAAAAACATGAACGTACACTTTGATTAAACAGTATAGAGCTCGCTATATTTAAAGATTTGCCCCACACT
>NC_068997.1:39116215-39117921 GCF_001194135.2 Octopus bimaculoides
ATATATATATATATATATATATATATACATATATGTACGTGTGCGTGTGTAAGTGTGTGTGCGCGCGTGTATGTATACATGTACGTGTATGCCTATGTCAATACATTATATATATATTATATATACATACCGACATACGTACATACACACACATACACACACACATATATATGTATGTATGTATGTATATATATTACAGATGTGTTTGGAAATCACACTAACCTCTATGAAAATGAAAATACAAATTCTATTTATTTTCTTTAATAACATTATCTTTGAACATTGAAAAGAAAAAATCTTTCCAATTATGCTTCATTCAAGCCAGAACTTATATTCATGCAAGGATGGCAGAGAAGCAGAGAGAAACATCATTACAGCCGTTCTTTTAAATGAAGGCATCTCATTTAATTCACTTGAGGTGAGAATGATAATTTAATATAAAAGATTACTTTATGATTTCTTTCAAAATAATCCTCAATGGATAGTCTGATTTCCAAAATCTTCCGCCAATATTTTCTCTTAGTTACTTAGTTTAAACATACTGTTATCTATTTATTTGCTTTTCACTGTGTTTGTGTTTTGTTAAAATGTGAGAACTTTTGAAATTGATATAAAAATAATTCGGTTGAAATATACTGATCACTATAACTTAAATATATTTTATGATTAATTAAATTTTAGTGACAGTATTTAATTACAGTTCAACGCCGATAGAGTTCAATTTCAAATTAATAGACTATTGACCAATGACCAAAAGGGTTCGAAAACAAAACATAAATGATAAATATCAAATAAAAATAGCCACTAACAAAGGTATTTATGCGGGGAATAAATTTAAAACTCAGGTAGAATAACGAAATTGAAAGAGAGAAAGGGAATTATGTACCCCCTAATATTCGTATTTTGCTGATTGAAGCGACTTCAAGGATAACACAAGGAGCGTCGGATTATGCCAATTGGCGGAAATTTTCTCAAATTATATTTTGTAAGTAAGAAAATTTTATGGGAATAAAGTTAGTACTAAATTTTATTCATATACACGTAACATTTATACATATAGAGAGTAATCTCTCGCCATATCGCGGGGGGGGGAGGGGGTTTGGAACGCAATACCCGCAATAGTCGAGGGATTACTGTACATATATATATATGCATATGTATGGAGATATATGTGTGTATATATACACATATTTTATATATATATATATATATATATATATATATATATATACAGAATTTATGATAGCATACAGAAAGCAGGTATGATATTGAATGCTCTATAGAACAAACACGCGTTTCAGGAAAATGCTTAATAATTGCATAATAGTTATAGAAGCGTTAAGCAAATTTATATAACGGTGGTATAAACATTATACAATAAAGTTTCATCGCGGAACTTAATGAAGTGCGGTGCTTGATTGCATACTATTTCTACAACTATTATGTAATTATTAGGGAATTTGACTGAGATGCGTGTATGTTCTAGAGAGCATTGAATACTGTACTATTTTTCATAATGCTATTACAATTTCTATCATTTGGATTGTAATCTGCATACCAGCCTATCCCAAGGTTGACACTGGAGTGGGGTATGGAAACCAGTACTGTGCTCGATCTTTGGTCACATGTTGGTTTCACAGTGCCTTTTTTTGTCGATATATATATATATATATATATATATATATATATATATATATATATATATA
>NC_068997.1:39118536-39120568 GCF_001194135.2 Octopus bimaculoides
AGAGAGAGAGAGAGAGAGAGAGAGAGAGAGAGAAAGAGAGAGAGAGAGAGAGATAGAGAGAGAGAGAGAGGGAGAGAGAGAGAAAAAGTGAGTGAGTGAGTGAGTGAGAGAGTGAGTGAGAGAGAGACGGATAGATTTAAAACATTGCACACACGAATCTATTTATATATTGGTTTCAAAGTTTGGGACAAGTCCAGCAATTTCATGGGAGGTGGCAAGTCGATTCCATCGACTCCAGGACTTATTTTATCGACCTCGAAAGGATGAAAAGCAAAGTCGACCTCGGCATCATTTGAACTCAGAGCCCAAAGACGGACGAAACGCTGCTAAGCATTTTGACCGACGCGGTAACGATTCTGTCAGCTCTCTGACTTAAAATATTCTTATATTGACATAAAAATACATACAAGGATAATGTTAGTAGAATAAAGACTATCTTTATATGCAAGTCATTAGTAAATCTCAAAGAAACCTAAATACTTCTTACTTATGGATTACTGCTGGGATATGTTCATCTTGCACCCATTATTATAACGTGTATTTAACACAGGATGTTTATGAAAAGATTGTCTCTCAGGCAAAAACCACATCAGCATACCTGACGACACGTATATACAATAAGTATGACATATAGATGATTATACAAACATATCGTTTTAGGTTAAACTCACCTTCATACAAAATTGATGTATAGAGTTAGTCATGATTGTTACTTATTCTCTTTTCCTCTCCCTGAAACTCTGAACTTCTCTGCGAAATATAAAGATTTGTTGAGAAATAACGGTCAGCTTGTAGTAGAAAATCTACGATAATTCAATTGCAATTAGACTATAATTTGTTAAGCCTACGCTGTGGACTGCAAGCATATGAGAATACATCTTGTTGTTTATTCGTACAGAAAAATAAAGAGATTGTCTTACGATATTTTATGGATGACAAGCAACGTTATCTCAATTTGTCACTGGTTCTTAGTCAAAATGGCTAGACTATTTTGCATATCCGGTATTTGTCGACGGCGTGATTAAATACACAATAAATCTTTTATGCATATAATTGGAAAAATCTAACATAAATTAATTGTAGTTATACAACAATTTGTTACACCTATTCTGTAGAAGATAAAAATACATCATATTTTTCCCCCTACAAAAGGCGACAAGCTGGCAGAGTCGTTAACATGCCGAGCGAAATGCTTTATGCTCTGAGTTCTGATTCCGCCGAGGTTGACTTTGCTTTTCGTCCTTTCGAGGTCGATAAATTAATTACCAGTCGAGCACTGGGCTCAATGTGATCGGCTGGCTTCCTTCCCCAAAATTTGTGTCTATAGTAGAGAAGATTATTCCCCTTGCAAATAGAATAAGAAAACACACACAAGCACACGTTCTAGTCTCAGACGGTATAGTTTGACTATGTTGGGACATCATCAAACACACACACACACACACACACACACACACACACACACATCCATTCATTCATCTTTTCTGTCGAATATTCCTAGGATAGTAGGGCCGGGGAAGAGTAAAGTCCTCAGGCAGCACCTCCATACAATCGTTGGATCCGAACAGGTACAATCGTCATTAGATTTTCCAACTGGATTCCCAAGCGACACCTACCGAGACTGTGGATACAATGCAACCGTCTCGTTGTTGGTCTATCCCTAGGCCTCCTGTCGATTGGCTCGGTTTGAAGAATCCGTTTTGCGATCTTTCCCTCCGACATTCCGTGGTTATGAAATTCTCAATACATAGAAACAGTGGCTCGATGTGGGGAGACATGCTGGTCCCCGTGCTGCGCATCCTGTCCAGTAACGTTATTCTAAAGATTTTTCGAATGAACACCACTTGTATTCGTGATTGCACTTCGACTGATGTAGTGAGTGCATTTCTTTACAAGCACATGCAACTCTTCGCTTCAAGTCAGTCTCCTGTTTCCCAACACTTGTGAATACAGTCTCGGGATTCTTAAATTTCTCTACTTGTCTCCGTGATATTTCTTTAACATGAAGAGTTCACTGGAAGGACATATATAT
>NC_068997.1:39120578-39122017 GCF_001194135.2 Octopus bimaculoides
ATATATATATATATATATATATCGTAAAATATATTTGCTGATTAAATGTGACGGTCCCATAGATAGAGGACGATGTTAGTGTTGTTTTTAGCCCCAGGAAGAGATCTCCTCCAGCTGGCTAACGACTCACTGTGTCCCATTAGCATCGCTCCCATCTCTAACCTTACGTGATACACACAGACCCGTGTTTCTGTGTAGTTACCCGTCTTCAGTGTGTGATAATTAGACACTGAAGAGGGGTAATTACTTACAAACCCGGATCTGTGTGTATCATGTAAGGCTAGAGATGAGAGCGATGACCTCCTGTCGCAAAGACTAATCGGAAACAGACTGTGTCGTTAGCTAGCTGAAGGAGATGTCTTCCTGGGGCTAAAAACAACAATTACATCGTCATCGTCCTCTATTGGACCGCCACATTTAGTTGGCAAATATATTTTACGATTCCGTACAGTCAGTGTTTACCTCTTGCTCAGAGATTTATTATATCCTATATATATATATATATATATATACATGTGTGTTTGTATGTGTGTGTTATGTGTATGCTAATGTGAAATGCGTTGACATATATGTGATTTTAAAAATCCTATTTTACATCCGAATAGAAATTTTACCTGAAAATATGCACATAGAGTACGTTTTCTTACTTTAGTGGCATTGCAAAACATCTGTTATAAGTGCTTTATGCCTATTTCTTCATTTCCGAGATAAAAATTTTGTTGTCAGAGAAGATAAATTGAAAAACCAAACTTATCGAATGATATTCCATTTACATTAACTTTCAATTTATTTAGTTTCGCATGTAACAATGAAAAAAAATGTATGATGCGTTTATAAATGGCCTGTATAGCGTTTCATTAATGCCAATGGATGTAGGCTGAACGCAGTTTCAGTCTGGGTGAGTTTATTAGGTATGCCTTGGGGACCCGGTTAGCTCGGAGAATCTGCGTGGAATAGATTAGATGTAACACCAGTAAAACTAATGTAGACGCAGTTAAATCCATTGGAAGTAACTGAACTGAGATGTATACCTAGGGAGTTAGGGGCTGGGATTTGAAGGTAAACATTCATTGGAGGTTGTAGACCGGATAAGCTATATATTACAACAGTCATGTAGCGGCAATAAAGGTAGCTAGAGAAATGGTTATGCATTTGTTCAATGCATCAGAAGACAGACGAGTGAAAAAAGAAATTTTAATAAATAATGGCGAAGAAAATGGTATATAAAATATGGACAATAGCTTTCCATAGCGACTTCCTTCTGAAACAACTTAACAGGAAATGCCAATGTATGTATGTATGTATGTATGTATGTATGTATGTATGTATGTATGTATGTATGCATGTATGTATGTATGCATGTGTGTGTGTGAGTAGGTATGGTTGTATATGACTTTCTCACTCACTTTCTCTCTCTCTCTCTCTCTCTCTCTCTCTCT
>NC_068997.1:39123571-39124722 GCF_001194135.2 Octopus bimaculoides
TATATATATATATATATATATATGTATGTATGTATTTATGCATGTATTCGCGTACGTTAGCATACGCACTCATATTCATACATTGTAGTTGAATATTCAGTGTTTAAGATGTTCACCTGATATTCAAACCATGTCTTCTTTCTCTCTTTCTTGTTCAGCACCAGTAAAGGCAGAGCATTCTGATTCTGTGAATGGCTCATTCTCTACTCAAATACCTTTGACACTCCTGCAATTTCCGATCCACAAGGTCTATAAATTAAGTGAGTAACTAACTCTACCTAGTTTTAAATGCCGAATGAAGTAACCAAAGGAATGGTAGGGGAAAGCTGAGGTCAATCAGTATAAGGATAAAACTACTCAAACTTCCCGCTTCCAGTATCTTCCGCTTTAGTATCTTCAAGCGTTTCCCTAAAGAGACCATGCTTTTGTTGTTAACATAATTTCAATTACCTTTTATCTTTTAATTGTTTCATTCATGTGATTGCGGCCATGCTGGTGCACCGCCTTGGAGGATTTTAGTCAAATAAATTGATCTTAGGTCTTATTTGTTTTAAAGTCGAGTAATTATTCTATCGGCCTTTTATGCTGAACCCCTAGCTTACACAGACGTAAACACACCAACACTGGTTGCCAACTGGTGGAGGGGGGGGGGAGAGAACAAACACAGACACAATGACACACACACACATAGTTACACATCCATTAATATACATATATATATATATCAATAATTAAGGGTACTAACAAACAGTACCGGCATGCTAAATATAGCAGTCAAAATGACAAAATCACAAATTTATTGCTTATAATAATATCAGTGGCCTAGCATGCATAAAAGACCTCATGACGATAAACATTATCAATTAATAATTAAGGCTATTAACAAGCAGTACCAGCATGCTAGGCCACTGATATTATTATAAACAATAATATACTCTTATATATACCCCCCCCCCATATATATATATATATAAAGAATAAAAAGTTTTGAATGGTACAACAATGCACTATAATACAAAAAATGGACTATATACCTGTTGTAATTTAGTTATCCATAGTCCGATGATATTTCGGAATAAATTTCCTTCTTCAGATATTCCTACATGGAGTCGCTGCTATAATCGGTTTTCGGTTTTCCAACGGCTTTATAT
>NC_068997.1:39125234-39127093 GCF_001194135.2 Octopus bimaculoides
AAGGACGGAAAAGAGGTGAATTGGTACACAAATACAAATAACAGGAAATTACAACGAGTGTCTTTAGACTAAGGATGAATTAAATTAAACTGGCGTATATATATATATATATATATATATATATATATATGCGACTTCTTTCAGTTTCCGCCTTCCAAATCTACTCACAAGGCTTTGGTCGGCCTGAAGGTGTAGTTGATGATACTTGCCCTAGGTGCCACACAGAGGGACTGAACCTGGAACCATGTGGTCGGAAAGCATGCTTCTTACCACACACCCCTGCACCTATTGTTTTAAATCAAAAAGGATTATTTGTTGTTTACGTCATAAGAATTTTGAAATTTCGAGAGGCTTGAAATAAATCGTTTTTAACGGTGGAACTTGAAGTAGATAAAGCTATACATAATAGCGTGTAAATATAGGATTTAAACATCCCTTGGAGAGAAAAGTCGAAAGCTGCTAGTGGCACTTGAACCCACATCTGCAAAAATGACAGGCGTGGTACCAAAGCAATCCTTCGAGTTTATCCTCTGTCATATTTATGGAAGATGTGTTCGAGTCCTACGATCTGCCTTCGACTTCTCTCCAAGAGATTTTTCACAATTAAGACATTTTTTAATACTTGCTGGATCTAGAGGAAAAGATAGAACGTAAGCCTTGGTAGGAGCTCCAGTTTAATGAAATGGATGACATTTACATTCCAGTTAAATTTTGGAAGTCGCGTTCAAATCCCGCTGACGTCAACATTGTCTGTAAATAAAGTACCAGTGTACTCGTTCAGTACTCTAGCTGTTTCCTTCTCCCGTCCTCCTCTTCTCCCGGCCTCCTCTTCTCCCGTCCTCCTCTTCTCCCGTCCTCCTCTTCTCCCGTCCTCCTCTTCTCCCGTCCTCCTCTTCTCCCATCCTCCTCTTCGCCCGTCCTCCTCTTCTCCCCTCCTCTTCCACTCCTTCCTCCACCTTTCACACTGAGGATTCATCTGCCATGGCCCAGCAAGCTGAGACGGTGACAGTGAGTTCCTCGCGTCGTAGGTTTTACATCGGAATTTAGTTGAAGCCCCTAGCTCAAAAATCACTAAGGTAATTGAGAAAGCCTCCAGCTAATCAGTACTTAGTCCCTTTTGAGGTAACACTGTGTAACAATATGAGTTGTGAGGTACTGGGGAGTATGGAATAATTCCTTAGTCAGCATTACTCCCAAATCCGCTCTGATCCGGTAAATACCTGTTAGGATCCTATCTATGAGTTAGTGGCAAAGCATACTGGACATATTCGACGTGTCAACACCTTGCTTCCATGGACATGTCTTGTAGCATTCAGTAGCCACCCTCCACCCTAGGTAACTACCTCACTGCCTCAGTTGGGACTCTTTTAACGGCTCCGTCGTTCTACCTTTTTCACCTCTTCCACATCAGCAAATTCCATAGCACCAGTTTTCATCAAGTTATGAACTTCGAAAAAAGGTTCGGATCAACTTCCAGCTGTTCTCTCAATTCATGACTTGCATTCAGTCGTGAATGCTTTTAACCTTCTGTGAGCAAACGAGGCACACATTTTGCTGCAACTCTCTTCATTCGCAATTCCTCGCTCAAAATTCGTTGGCAGGAGTTCCAGGACACACCAGTCATATCAAGAAGTTCGTCAATTGTTCGGTAACGGTCCTCCAGATTAGTTCATGAACTTTTGTCCTGAACAAAGCTGGTCTTCAAGCGACAAATGACCATTCCTAAAGCGTGGAAACCACCCGTAAACTTGTGTCTTGCTCATGACAGCGTCCTTTTAAGTTGTTTAAAGCATGACAACTGTTCTGGCGACTGTTTTCCCTAGCAGAAAACAAAATTTCACGAAAACACGGTGTTTCTT
>NC_068997.1:39127189-39131965 GCF_001194135.2 Octopus bimaculoides
ATATATATATATATGGCAAATGAAAGACGGAAGCTGGAATATACGAGAATTTATCATTAATCACGAGCATTGTTTCGACACATCTAGCATCGATTCCTCTTGGGTGGGACACTCAACAACTGGTGCAGCAGCATCCGGTGATGCAGATGTATCTCGTCGGGTGCTAAATACGTGTGAGTAATTTTGTGTGTGTATTATACACACACAAACACACAAACGCACACTCACACAAATGCACACACACACAAATGCATGCATGCATGATGTATGTATGTATGTATGTATGTATGTAAGAAAGAAATTTGCTTTGAAGTCCTTAGAATACTACTGTATGTACGAATTATATTATAGAATCTACCGGTTTCACTATTTTATAGCTATTCATGACTTACTAATTAATTACGTTGTTATAATTTTCTGATTTCAGAACTTAATTTTGTTGGTGATGCTAGCGATATTCTTATAATTTCACAATTTTATAAATCGATGTTCTGGTATCAGGGGAGGTAATTTAGTCTTGTTTATTAATAGTAATTTACGAAGTTGTCAGTAGTTAATTTATTTTAATTAATAATAACTGATATAAATGCAATCAGTTTTAATGAAACGGAAATATGAATAATAAAAATTGATTAATTAAACCTAAATGTAATTAAAATTAATTAAATTTGTGTATTTAGACAGGCCTGCTATCTGTCAGTGTATGTGGTCTCCTTATTCAATCGCTGTTGTTCATAAATTTCGTTGCTACATTGATACAGAGGAAAAATTTTCAAACTTTTCCCAGCACATGTATCTATCGCCCTCTGAGATATTTGTAGCAGGGAAATCTAATATAGTCTTTATGCGCATAAAGTCTTCATAATACTCTTCCAGTTTGTCCTATATAATTTTCTCCAAATCCTAAAGAAATTATCATGAAAGCACCAAATCATAAGAGAATTATTAATATTCTTTAAAAGATAAACTACATAAGCACTGAATTTCATACATAAAATTATATCATGAAAATTTTAGTGTATTTTCTGCTTGGAGACTTGCTTGTTTTTTGGCTGCATATATTCTTTATTCAAACATATACTCTGTCTCTCCCTCTCTCTCTATGATATATATATATATATATATATACGTGTGTGTGAGTGCGTTTGTGTGTGTGTATATCTATGCATCATACTTAAAACAGATAAATCGTTAAAAGTCTGTTAAACATCAGTATTCTACTCGAGAATGTATCTCTCATGGAGTTATTAAAAAAAACCTCAGAAATATAGCAGTAGAAGACGAAATTCGTGCAGCAGCGGTGGTAGCATTGCTAAATATGTATTTCTGCTTCTTTGTGCTTCGTCAGTATCGAGTAGCAACCACATGCTAAGATAAGAATCTGTCGCTACTAATACCTTCCACTGCCGATTTAGTAAAACAGTGACTGAAAAATCACCGACGTCGCATTTAGCCGGTTGCCTGAATAAAAATTCGTTATTAGCGACGGAAGCAACATTAGTTCAAAACATGCATCTGTACATCATTCTGTAAGTAGATACATCACTGAAGACCTAATTAACTGCAGTAAACATTTCAGGAAAGCGTCCCTTATAGACGTAGTGCTAAAAATAAAAAAATATATCTGTAGTAGTTCGAAATCGTCCAACAGCAACACTGTTGTGGCCGTTCTCGATTTGTGACGTCACACCACTTTCTTCATTTATTTTTATTCTGCACTCTTCTAACATGGCTACTAGGTGAGTCTGGAAACCAAATTTGTTTGAAACATTTGGTGACGTTTTTTGTATGAGATCTTTGAGGGATCTTCACTGATAGTAGCTAGCTACCTCTTTCGGATGTGCTGTTTTTTCGGTGCTCATAGATATTTCTGTTCCGTTCAAAGAATTAAAACCCCAAATGGCAGAGATTCCTCCTTTTTCTTTATCTTCCCAGACAGTCTCGACTTCCATTTGCTTGGATGCCACAGAGTGAGATGTTTAAGTTCAGGATGTTTCTGATTCACATTTATAGTCTTTCATTGTAATGTTTCCTTGTTGCCATCTCAGAACAAAACGTTATTTTCGACAGTCGTTCATTGTTCATCAAAGTCGACAATGGCCATTCCAGCTCAACTGATGCACAGTAGTCATCGCGAAACTTGTCATTTCTGCTTGTTCTAGGACATAGGAATGACGGTGGCA
This sequence comes from Octopus bimaculoides, assembly GCF_001194135.2. Taxonomy (NCBI): domain Eukaryota; kingdom Metazoa; phylum Mollusca; class Cephalopoda; order Octopoda; family Octopodidae; genus Octopus; species Octopus bimaculoides. Next base: position 39,129,373 of record NC_068997.1, read on the forward strand.
CAAGGACGTCTTCTTGCTCCATACAAATTCTAACACCAAATGATGAGGCGGATCCGTTCAAATAGCAGTGAACACTCCATGTTATCATCGAGAGTTGGGATGTTAGCAAGGAATTATAAGGGAAGTACCAAGCTTTTGAAGTATATTTTCTACAATGCTTACGGTAAAAGCTTTGATCAGACCTTCAAAGAAGAGCTATAGTAGCTTGTGCTCATTGATTGTGCTTTGTAGCAGACAGATTGTAAAAACAAAACCGATTGTACACGTTTAAGGCAAAATACTTTCTGTGACATAGACAGTGTAGATTCGGTTTTTGGTGAGATATATTCTAGCAAAATTCTTGTTGAAAATTTTCTAGCAATCAAGAGGAGCAAAATTTCTCTAAGCTTCTCACAATCACCTCAATTTGTGTTCTTGAAAAATTGTTGCAATTTAAGTACCTTTGAGATCAATTGAAACATTTTGTCTCTCTCAGATGATTGAATTGATGCGATAAGGTAACCAGTAACTGTTCACATATTTTGAAAATTGCAATAGAAATATTGTCTATTATTCTTCCTTTTTGTAAGATGAAGGAAACTGTAGAATCGGGTCGATGGTGGCAGCATTGACGTTATCTAGACAATTGAGGAGAGTTTCAAAAATGTTTCGTCTAAAGACTAAAGACATGAGGTTCGTATTTTAGGACTTTTTAATCCATCTGATGATTTGAATGGAGTTATAGTAGACGATGAGGTCAGTAGGTGATTTTCCTGCGCAAAACTTTCTCGCGCCTCATTGACTACAGTAATTTTTAATATTTCGAAATCCATCAGCCGTTTTGGATTATTGCAGATTCTTGTTTGATAGTTTTTTATTTTCCTTTTTTGGCAGTTGAAGATGGTTGATTGTCTGAAGTAAGTCGAATTTCTCTATTCAGACTGATAAATGTTGCAATTTCAGGATCGTTTTCATGACACCAATTTTGTGGTATCTTTTAGTAATTCCTAAATATTTGTTTCAACTTGATTAGCATCTTCTTTTGGTTAATTCATCATTTTTCGATTAATTCTTGTCAGAGTGGAGGTGGATGTTGCTGAAGTTCTTCAGAAATACACTTCTCAAATTCAGCATGACGATTAGGATTATGGAGGATGACATTGTTCTTCTTTCTCGGTGGGGGATTTCAAACGATGAGTCCAGCAGTTGTTAGTGCTTCTTATAGCTCTCTTATGGTTCTGATAATAATAATCGATGAGATGCTAATGGTTTGATCTCGGGTACATCCAAAATGTCTTGTATTTCTCTTCGAGTTTGAACAGGGTATCGATAATAGCAAGGCTATACTCAGAACAAGCATCCAGCAATATAAAACATTAGAGATGGTATTACCGACTCCTTCTTTCCTCCGTAGATTCTTCGAAATTGGTCGGTGTCTTGAACTGGAGCATACACGCTGTTCGTGGATATGTACTTCTTTGATCAGACACCGTGATTTGAAACCAAAACCAACATCATGTTAGAGTAAAAATGGTTATTTCAAGTTAGATTCCAATTTCATTCCCATCAGTGTTATTTCGTAATGGTATCATATACTAAATATTATTACTTATCATTCTAGGTATAGCATAATATGTGGTGTATGATTTCTACGCGCGCACACACACACACACACACACACACACACACACACACACACACACACACACACACACACACACACACACACACACACACACACACACACACACACACACACACACACACACACACACACATATATATTCTGTATTTTCTGTGTGTGAGTGTGTGTGTGTGTGTGTGTGTCTGTCTGTCTATCTATCTATCGATATATCCATCTATACATGCATGTATACATACATACATACATACATACATACATATATATATATATATATATATATGTATGTATGTATGCATCATCACACCCTCTTTCTGTACTCTCACACATACATGCATGCATACACACACACATGTATACTGTGTATATATAAATCAAACATGCACACAAGTATAAAGACAATGAATCTACAATACCTATAACTGACATAAAAAAAGTAGTACACATATATAGACATGGTGCTCACAAAATTATATAAACGCTGTTTATATATAACTACATGCAGGCAACACCCTCATAGTTCTAAAGATAGGCAATGTAGAGAACTATGCAGAAAGTAGGAATATAGCCCAAAGGCTTTAGCAATTGAGAAAAAAATCGCTTAGTAACTTTGAATAGTATATTGCTGTAAGAAAAACGTTTTTTTCCCTTACAAGTTGAAATTTTCAGAGAATACGCAAGATACACACACTTACACACATATTTACATCCACCGCCCAACAACACACACCACATACGTTCATAAATACAAGTGCATATCAATACATTTTTTTTTAATGTAACTATTATATGAACGTCTCTTCCTATTACTACTGTGTGCAATCATAATTTCACTTCTATCTCTTTCTTTTTACTTTGGCGACTATGTCTGTGTGTCTCTCCCTCACTCGCACCGCTGCCTATCTATTCATAGTCATAATTTTCACTTTATCTTCCACTGCAACACATACAATTTCATATATATATATATAT
>NC_068997.1:39132420-39137443 GCF_001194135.2 Octopus bimaculoides
TATATATATATGTATGTATGTATATATATATATATGTATGTATATACATTTGTATGTATGTTTATATATATATATATATATATATATATATATACATACATATATATGTATATATAAATATATATACATATAAGCATATGTAGGTGGGTATATATACACACGTACACATACACACAAGCACACTTATGCATCTCTATACGCGCTTCTGAGTGTATATGCTTCTTTATTTGCATATTGATATACATATATGCATACATACACATACAAACATACATACGCATGCATACACATATGCGCATGCACGCACGCACATATGCACAAGAACACACATAGGTACACATTTACATATGCTTTTGCTTCTCCCTCCATCCCTCCCTCCCTCCATCCTTTTTTGCTGCTAGTTACAATGTTACACGTCTAATCGAATTTCAATCTTTAAGATGATATAAAAATTACTGTTGTGTTCTTTTCAGAATATCTTTGTCACACAATGTAACTCGTACGCTGTGTTAAAAAGAAATATGTCAACACATTAACGCCCACCTACGGACACATAATCATACATACACACAAGCATATGCACAAACATCTACATACATAATTCATATATACGTATGTACATACATACACACACATATATACACGTGTATGTATGTATATATGCATAGGCATACATGCAGAGTCTATTATGAATTGTCTGTGTGAAGCACGCATTGCTTTTCTCATTTGCATACACGGATATGCCTTCATATGAAACTCTTTTCAGTCACTGATCATTAATTTTCATTATAGTAAATCACAAAATAATAAGAAAAATATTCGTAACCGTCGATTCTAAAGAGATCAGTCAACACGGTGCATGAATGTGCGTGTTTATTAGAATATTGATTAATAAAAGCATTAATCTACGTAACCGCGCGCGCACACACACACACACACACACACACACACACACACAGAGTACATACATGCATACATACATACATACATACATAATACATATGTGTGTGTGTCTGTATGCATTGCATGTCTATAAATAATACTATGGATGTATATCTATTAATATATATATGCATATATACATATATCTAATTCGAATATTAAGAAATATTTGACACAACGGGCTCTGTTCGAGCAATAATTCATAAAAGTGTGATAAATACTGTTTATTTCCAACGAACACGTACCTCTTACTCTGTTTTTACTGTTTGTTGAAAAGCAATAAGTATGATTTTGAATGAAAGCGATGCTATCCAGTCTCGGTTTTCTCCCGCTGCCAAACAGCTCAGTGATGTTTATAATTCCAGTGGCATGTTTCCACGCAGCTTCACTTCTAAATTTACATAAACACAAACATCGTACTTTATAATGTGAAAAAGAAGGTTTAATAATCTTATTCTTAAAGAGGTTTATGAACCAACACAATAATATAAAGTTTTAAAAAGACACAATAATTGATCAACAAACAACACGGATATAATACAAATAGTGTTTTGCCAAGTTGAATCTGAGAGGGTTACATCTAATTTGTTGAATTTAAGCTTCAGTTTTCTCCTTCTCGTATTTTTGTATGCATATTTATCGAATAAGATACTCCCTGCTATGGCAGCCCTTTTAATATAGGAAAATCTATTTCTGGTTGTATAATTATGGTATATTCTCATTTTATGGCTGAGAGAAAATAACCCAGTAGAGCGCTTTGCTGCGCACCAAGCGGAGCAGGTACAGTTTCGCATGTGCATTACAGTGAACTGGAAAAACATCGTTAAACTGAGATTATGGAAGCAATTAGCTGACAAATATTCCCTCCAGGGGTGTTTAATATCTATTCAAATTCAGCTTTACAGCATTTCCTCTGTTTCTATGCAAACTGATCTTTCTTGGTCTTCACCAGTTGGTTTTAAAAACCAGTTTCTAATCCATGTCGTCCATATTTTTGTTCAGCTGATCTTATTAGAGTTATCCTCCCTTTCTTAGTATTTTCTAAATTTCCATTAAGAAAAAGGTTATTTATCAAGTAATTATTTGAATATCCTGATGTCTCAACTCATTATATTACATATGTGAGATTTTGCCATGTTTTATCTCAGTTTCTTTGGGATAACTTTTAGTCATCCATCGAAAGACATATATGGCGGTAAGTTACTGACGCCTTACTAGCATCTAATGCCATTAGTCAATTGTACTGGTACGTAAAATTAATCTTCTGTGACTGAATATGTTTGAACACAAGCGCATTTGTATGGACACCCTTTTATATGGTTGGGTAAAAAATGTTTTTTTTTTCCATTGGGAAGAAAAAACTTACATTTTAAGGAAAAGAAACGGTCTTTTTACATCCTTCTCGCTTTCAAAGATACAAATGACTTAATACATTAACGCTTAGTGTCACACACCCTCTCTCTCAATAAAAGAAAAAGAGACAGTTATGAAATTATCTAATGCGAAGAATTTATTCATTGTGTGTAAAATGAAAAGTAAAGTTAATACCTTAATGGATTTCTCAGCAATAAATCACTTTATCATGAGGTTTTCCACGATAAGGTTTCCAGAGCCAAACTGGTTTCGAACTAAGAATCCTTATTTCTAAACTAGGAAGAAATAGCAATTTTAACCACTTGGCCTACTGACTCATGATTAGTTTTGGTTTAGAAATAAAGGTTATTAGAATCTAGTTCATTACTATGTATACACCCAAGAACAAGACAGCTGATAACAATTGGAGAACAAGCTGATCAAAATGAAATTTATATTTGAATGGCAATATTACAAATCACCATAATATTACAAATCACACGTTTCTGAAGTTGTAGAATCGATTGGTTCGTTAGTTCTTTAGTATTTTATACCATCGATTCCGTACAATGAAACACTATTAACTTTGGCGGGATTTAAACTCAGAATTTGATGGTTGTAATTTAATATTGCGATACATATTATCGAACGTTTAACATTGCATTTTTCACTTCACCACATCTTTTACATGTACGAAAGTGGGCTGAAAAGTCCATAGACTGACCATGAATGACGGTAATACTACAGCCATGAAATCTTGCATGTAGAAATTTCAACACTACTAGTAGCTTTTGAAGAAGGCTTCAAAAGTAACCAGTTGTGACTTCGCAGCGCGCTGTTATCAAGTACCTGCAGGAAAGGGTTTAGCCCCCAACGACATTCATGCTGAGATGGTTGCTACATTAGGGGATGATGCGCCAGCTTTGTCAACAGTGCAAATGTGGTCAGCTGAATTTAGGACGAGAAGGGAGAGTCTCGAAGATGGCCTAAGGTCTGGACGTCATGCAACTGCCACTACTGAGGAAAACATTGATCGTGTTCACCACATGATGATAGATGATGGGCGATTGTCTATAAATGAAATAGCCAATGCTATAAGCATATCCCTTGAGAGAGTTGAGAATATTGTGCTCAAGGAACTCGGGACAACTTAGGTTTCTGCTCAGTGTGTGCCACGTATTCTGACATCTGATCAGATGACAGGAAAATGTGATATCGTTTGTGGGAGATCCGGCTGATTTTCTTGGACGTTTCCTAATCCAGGATGAGTGTGGGCCTCATCATTTTGAGTCAGAGACAAAGCGTCAGTTGATGCAGTGGACGCGTCCTTCCTCACCTGTTCCAAAGAAAGCCGAGGTTGTTTCATCTGCAGTTATTGGGATGCAAAAGACATTGTGTTAGTTGACTATTCTCAAAAGGATCACATCATCAATGGAGAGCACTATGCCAACCTTCTGAGGCTGTTACGAAAGGCTATCAAGACCAAACGTTCAGGAAAACTGACGAAAGTGGTCCTATTTCATCAGAACAATGCTCCAGCACACGAATCTTTTGTTTCAATAGCTACTGTGCATGACTGTGGCTTTCAACTGACTGATAAGCCTCCATATTCTCCTGATTTGGCCACATCGGACTATCGTCTGTTTCCCAAAATGAAAAAATACTTCGCTGGAAAAGAGTATCGCAGTGATATCTGCTATAGATGACTTTTTGACGATCCTCGTAAACATCAAAACGCATTATCTCCATGAATTACATCAAAATATTTATAATTATATTTATTTTATTAGCCATCAATGGCTGCAACGTTCCTAATTGTTTAGGAAGCAGAAGACATTCAGTTTAGAAGTTTTGAGAATAAATTACATAATTTTGTTAAATATCTTTTTTTTATATTTGTGTATACTCAAACACGTAAAGTATGATTTAACCAGCAGTGATAAACTCTAAGTCCAAATGAAGACGATGGAGCATCTGTTGTGTATAAACAATAAATACTCTTCATATTATGCAAAGCAATTTAAGGCGGCGAGCTGGCGGAAACGTTGGCACGCCGGGAAAAATGCTTAGCGGCATTTCGTCCGACATATGATTGGAAAGCGGACACAACACCGCTGGAGGAAGATTTTTGTCTGCTACTTACATATTTCTGTGTATTTTAACACTATACATCTATGAGATTTCAGAAAGAATACCGCAGTTGATTTCGGCCTCTATAATTAGGCGTTCTCTGATACATAGATTGCCAAATATTACTCAGTTTCTTCAAGTTAATACTCTCTGGCTACTTGGAGTAAACTGCGATCTCCCACCCATAATTTAGTTGAGGTTTGATCTTTTAAAATACATTTATTTTTGAAAGGGATATCGTGTTTTGCATACCTTTTGTGTAAACTGTCAAATTTAGCCCGAACAAAATGTAATATATTATTTTGATTTTAATATATTAAAATATAAAGTAATATATATATATATATATATAATGTGTGCGCGTGCATGTGTGTGTACATATATATAATGTATATACATATATATATGTGCACACATACACACATATCTTTTTACTTCTTTATATATATATATATATATATATATATGAAATGTATGATATATAATACAATATAATATATATGATTTATATAACATATATAATATATTACAATATATATAATATAATATAATGTATATATAATACAAATGTGCACACACATACATTTATATTTATATA
>NC_068997.1:39137552-39146128 GCF_001194135.2 Octopus bimaculoides
TAATAATAATAATAATAATAATAATAATAATAATAATAATAATAATAATAATAATAATAATAATAATAATAATAATAATAATAATAATGATAATAATAATAATAATGATAATGATAATAAAAATAATAATAATGATAATAATAATAATAATGATAATAATAATCGTAATAATCATAATAGTAATAATTATTATATATATATATATATGGATGAAACGATCCCATATATATAACATACTTTGTATGCACACGCAATCGCACATATATATATAATAAAAAGGAATTCAATAAGTTGTGTTATATTTATTCAGTGAAGAAGCAAAGGGAAAATACTTGTATGTGTGTGTGTATGTGTGTGTGTGTGTGTGCGCGCTCATGTTCATAAGTGCACGCGTGCGTGTATGTATGTGAGTGGGTGTGTGTAGGTATATATATGTGTGTGCCCTCGAGTGTATGTATGTGCATGTGTATATATATATCTGTGTGTGCGTGCGGTTAGAGAAGAGGGGCGGGGAGAAGTTACTGTAAGTTAGAAGTTCAATGTTTTACATCAGACTTCCATATTTTGTTGCAATAATGTAGATTTAGTAATAATGCTTTCTGACATAGGAGAAGTTATAGTCGTTTAAATCTACCGCAGTATTAGGCCGGTATTTGTTGTTGTTGTTGTTGTTGTTGTTGTTGTTGTTGTGCGTGTATGTATATATATATATATATATATATATATATATATATATATATATATATATATATATATATTCACAAACACACAATCAACTGTAAAACGTTATTTAGTTCCTGAGACATATTTCTCTCGCCAGCGAAAGTTGGGCTCGAATTAAAATTGTACCGAAGAAGAAAGAAGACTCAAAGATAAGATTTCCATCACATGTCCTCCCACATACATACACAAACACACATAATTATACACACATGCACAAACAGAGAAACATATACATCCGCATGTATACACATTGTTACACCACACACACAAAAATTACAAACATATCCAAGAATTCACGCATATTAAATTTTGTACACACACACACACACACACACAAACACACACACACACACACACACACACACACACACACACACACACACACACACACACACACACACACACACACACACACACACACACACACGTTCTGGAATATATAATTATACATCTAATAAACTGCATTCGTTACACGGCAGTATCATTAGACGTATTTACATTGTGAATTATGAATGTATAATTATACATACAGCATAAGCATTGGCAAAAACCAATTCTGAGCGCACGCATGCACATTCCAGTGTATAGAAAATAATTTTAATTGATATCTGCAGTTACATAACATTATGGAAATTTCACTTAAAGGGAACTTGAACAATATTATAAAAATACGCCGACATTGTGTAGCTGTATTGTAACAATATGTCAGCAAGAGTAAAATTGAAATCTGTTAACGCTAATAAACATATTTAATTAGATTCCATCTACTCTGGAATTATAACACGCGAAAATGATAAGAAAGTCAAGCAGTTCTTTCAAAACAATATCAATCTAAATATGCATTATTAAAATGGCTCTGAAGAGAAAATCTAAAGGGGATTTTTAAAAAATTTATCTTATTTTATTTAACTAAATAAAATAAATTCTGATGTGTAAAAAAAGCTCTTGTATACGAAACTGCTTGTACAGATGCTTCGATGGGGGAAGGCGTAAAGGAAATTCAGTGTATCAGCGAATAAGTCTTCTCCCCATTATGCTCTCCAACCCTTCCTTGATAAAAGCAACGGAATTTATTCAATGGAAAGAAAGGCACTAAGAATAGGAAGGATATAAAATGAAATTGTACAAGAGAAAAAAATCTAAATCAAAATAAACAAGAATCACATCATAAAGGAAAAGAGAAAAGCACTAGTATGTAACATAAATAAAACAAAAGAAAATTACAATGAAATATGCCCGAAAAACAAAAGCAATAGAGCCAAGTTTTAAAAGGTAAGACCGACTCGTATTAAAACCTACTAATGGATTCGTTGAAAATGAGGAACTTTATTCATTAAATTTTAAACTTCAAACAAAATATTGAAAATAATTGAAGAATCTAGTCTTCTCAAATATGTATTCATACAGGCTGTTGTTATTTGTGTTTCTTTGTCCTTAATGGTTTCAGAAGAGGAAAAATAAACAAACAAATGGATGATGAAATGAATAAATTCAAAATAGACGAGAAAAGCTAAAGAAAGCAAAAAAAAGATAGATATACGTGGAAAGGTTGATAAATTAAGCCAATCGATTTGAAAACATGCATCGCATTACCCACATAATGTAGAACTGGAATAATTCTGTGGCAAAATTTGGAAGTCTAATTGCCTATTACTTTCTCTGTTTCTTATTCGCTTCTCTTTGGTGTTTGTATGTTGTTGTTATCGTTGTTGTTCTGAGTTTATGCATTCAATATTTCAATTTAATATTTGAACATTAACGTAAGAAGAAGCAAAATTCACTTGAAAGAGAAATAAAAATATCTCCAGTGATTTTTATAGTGTGAGATTTACAACGACCAATGGACACAAATAGTTTTACTTTCAACATTTTCTTCTCATATTAAAAAAGAATCAAACAAAATCTCCCTTATTTATAATCAATGCTTTATTTACTTTTCTTCTCTTATCTGTATATCTAAAATTTCAAATACCTGGATAGCATAGAACACATCTTTAAAATATGTAGATATTCTGACACTTAATAAGCCATATTGATATGTAGATACACTACCATTCAAAAGTGATATATCTATCTTAAAAATAGCAGTCAAATGCTGAGACGTTCAAATGAAACAAAGACATTCTTGAATTGAAATATGAAATTATATCGAGATGATTATATAACATTATACTCGTTTTATTATTTAACGTGTTGGCTGAAGTGAATGCTATTGTTTTCTAACCTTGGAATATTTTACTTAGTACACTATCAATACTCCTCATTTAACAATTATGGTCACAAATTTGTAAAGGTGGGGAGTTGTATTGGATTGACTACATTATGTAGAATATGAACTTGAAATGTAAAGGGTCGATGCAAAGCATATTAACTGATACTGTTCACTGGTATTGATCATCTGCTTATCTTTAGATGGAATAACGAAATATTTATCAAGAAAGTAGCAATTTTATACACCCAATAACATTTCTTTCAAACATATACCGATCATACTCGCCTCTACAATGATTTTAATATCAATTCCCCCCCCCCACACACACAGCAGAGCACACGCAAACACACGTACACATCACACGCACACGCACACATATAGTTTCATGTGTACGTGTTTGTATTTACGTTGCTCATATGTATTGATATATGTACATGTATATATATTTATACTGATATATACTGATATATATGCATATGCAAATGCGTATATACACACATGCAGGGATGACTCCTGCATATATATACAAAAGTAATATATACATATATATATAAAGGGTATATATAACGCTTATCTACCCTCTAACCAGCTGTTTCAAAGAAATTTACGACTTGTATTAAATTCTAATTTGCTATTTGATTAATTTATGTTAGTCTTGTATTCCTTCGTTCCAGAGAACGTGTAATATATATATATAAATATATATATAATATATATATATATATATATATATATATATAAAAACACACACACACACTCATGCTCATTAGATTGTGGTTTCGATTCCTCGACCGGGTGATGCGTTGGGTGCTTAGAAAAACACTTAATTTCACGTTGCTTTAGTTCACTCAGCTGTTGAAAAGGAGTTACCCTGTTCCTGACCGACGTCCCGTGCAGAGAGGAATATATGGGCCAGAAAAATCGGGAAACCGGCCATATGTTCTCTACAGAGCAAATTTTATATAAGGACTATATAGAGCTCGAGTTATACAATTTTGGTTGTGTCCTGAGTAGCATACATATTATCAAGTTATAGCAATTTACTTCATTCTTCATTGATCAATAATATTAGGATTTTAGCTGTACATGTTTTTCTGTTGTAAAAAGTTTTTAAAAAACGAAGCCTGCTCTATAACCTCCAATGCTCTATTTCAGTTTTATATTCATAGTGTTATGCAGTCACACATACTTTCTGTTATCTATCTATCTATCTATCTATCTGTCTGTCTGTCTGTCTGTCTGTCTGTCTGTCTGTCTGTCTGTCTGTCTGTCTGTCCGTCTGTCTGTCCGTCTGTCTGTCTATCTATCTATCTATCTATCTATCTATCTATCTATCTATCTATCTATCTATCTATCTATCTATCTATCTGCTTAACTGTCTATCAGTTTGTCTGTCTGTGCAAAAGTATGTATGCAGTTGCTTAAAATGATTGGAGTGTTCTTTTCGTTTCTCTATTTCTTTTTTATGATAAGAATTCTATGATTCTATGATTCTATGTTCTATTTAACTAATTTTTTCTCTAATACAATAATTATTACTAATTACAGATATTTATTACATGGCTGGAAATTAGAGCAATGATGGACGAAAATGGATCACCAAGCAGTACTGGGCGGCAGAGAATGCAGAAATGGTTAAAGAGAAATGGGCCGAAGAATTTCAAAGACCAGCTCCGTCAAGAGTAACAGTTTACAGAATAAAGGACAACTTTGAGCAGACTGGGTCCATCTCCAATGCATAGAAATGCGGTCGACCGGTCAGTGTCACCGCCGAAGAAAACGAAATGCTTGTGGCTCAAGCATTCACTGAAAGTCTACAGAATGGTTTTAAAAGAGGGCTTCCAGTGGACTAGGCATCTTCCACAGATCCCTTAGTCGTCGACTTATGAATCGCTTAGGTTTAATAAAAGAAACAAAGAAATGAAAAAAACATTCCATTCATATTAAGCCACTGTATGCTTACTTTTTCTTACCTCTGTCGCGCTGTGTGTGAATGTGTGTGCGTGTGTGTGTCTCTCTCTCTATATATTGTTGTATCTGGGGAGAGTCATTGTATTTTAGTGCCTTATTTAACACACTCACCGGTAAAGTTTCTACTCATTTACTTATTTATTCTTTCTAAAATTTTTGTTGCATCATGCAACCTTTTCAACAGTCGTTAAAAAGATTGCAAGACGCAACGAAAATTTTAAATAAGGCACGAAAAGAAAATGACTCTCCCAAGACAAAACAAAATATGCTTCAACACACGAACTCACATTAAGAATCTTGCAAACCAAATCCAAAAACGAAATATATATATATAGTTATGGTATATTCCGTCAGAAACGTGGCAGTATACAGTTTAAAGCTCGTCCACCCTCAGAATTACCCAATACTATCCGGTAGGGTTATTATATATTTTCAAGTTTACGTTTGGGCATTCGTCGTGTGTCAATATATGATAAAATTGAAGAAACTGGACTCAACAAGAAGGAATACGGTTTGACAGTTATTTCTTAATCACTACAAATGTTTCCATGCAACGTAGTTCTCCAAAAATACAGGTACTTGATTATGCAACTGTTTGTTTTCATAATGAAATCTAGTTGTGTTTCCTCAGGTGATATTCTAGTGTTGTTTCCGTTAGTTAAAAATTTTCGATTTCAAGGCGATCCCTTCCGTCCGCCTTAGTTTGAATTTAGTAGCAGACGGTAGATGCATGTTGCGCTCTGCCAGAGTGCGTTTGGTGGACTGCTGCGAATGGTAGCGGATGGCTATTTTGGTATCGGCTGATCGCCGACCTCTTCTTCATGGTTGGCTGCACATGTGAATTTCACTAGCCGACCTTCAGTATTCACTGATCGGATACATACTTACATACGCACACAGACTCACACATACTCTCCCACATACAAACGTATGTATATATGCCTAAATACACACACTCATACACTCACATATACATACACATACATTCACATACACACGCGTATATACTTACATGTATTTTTAGGCATCTATATATACATATATACATACGTATACATATGCATACATACATAAATACACCAATATATATATACAACAGTGTAGTTATGAAAACCTGTTAATCCATTGTTATTTAATGTTTCAAAGAGGATATGTTATAGTTAAAATTTAAGGTTTAAAAATGAATAGTGTATGCATACTCTTTGACAGCAAGATAATATGTATGGTGGGATAGATGTAAAGAAATGTGCGTATACTCAGTCTAAATTTTGTGAATATTCTGAATATTCTACATATTTTATGATACATAAACAATACATACATAGATACATACAAACACACACATTATTTATACATACATACATACATACATACATACATACATACATACATACATACATAAAAACATACATACGTATGTGTGTGTGTGTGTAAGAGTGTGTGGGGGGGTCAGTGGGTGTGTATGTATATAATTATCTGCAGTATCCAATAGAGCAAAGGTATTTTAATAAACCCTTTTATTAAAGGCATTTATTAGAAGGAGGGTGCAAGTCAATTACATCGACCTCAGTACTTGACTGGTACTTATTTTATCGACTCCGAAAGGATGAAAGGCAAAGTCGACCTCGGCGGAGTTTGAACTCAGAACGTAACGACGAACGAAATACCGCTAAGCATTTCGTCCCGTGTGCTACCGATCCTGCCAGCTCGCTGCCTTAAGGCCTTTTAATAATCTTTTTTACTAAAGGCACAAGGCTTGACATTTTTGGGGTGGGTGTAAGTCTGTTACATCGGCCCCAGTGTTTCAATGGTGCTTATTTTATCGACCTCGAAGCGATGAAAGGCAAAGTCGACCTCGGTGGAATTTAAATTCAGAACGTAGCGACGAGCGAAATACCGCTAAGCATTTCGTCCAGCTCACCGCCTTAAGGTAAACGTTTCGTTCACCATTAACTTCTTCCTAAATTTGATCGATAAATTCTCCACTACTATCCATAGACATGGGGAACTATTCAACAGATATAATATTTAAATAAGTTTTAACTGGTTTTGGAAGATTGCTTAACTTTATGCATTGATATTAAAACAATTACAACAATCAGAAATGCTAAGCCTGAAGCTTTCGGAATGACAGATGTACAACGAATGTCGATAGTATTCTAAAAACCAAGGTCTGAAGGGTCATCCAGAACAACGGCAAGGAACTCAGGGACAACTGAAGGAATACTTAAAATTATCGCATAATTGTAAACTCTTAACTGAAGGAATTGGATGTTGGGCTTACATAACTTAGGAAATGGATTAGAAGCTAAGAGTCATTTTCTCAAAATCATATTTACTGTTATGGCGTGATGAATAAAAACATGGCAGTTTTTGTTAAAACGTGTACGAAGCCTGAGAGGGTTATAGGTGAACCACTTCGCTTCCAAATGATATGCAATTGGACAAACCTCACCTTGTATAATCGAAAAAACGAAAGCTATTGGATAGCTGAGAAACACATCTTTACATAGTAATTCAATGAATAAATACAAAAAACAAACAGAGTATATTTCTCATATCACCACGGACTAAGTTCTATCTCAACGGAATGGGAGTTAGACTGGAAGCACAATATACGAACGCCATCGTATCGCTAAGTGTCAGAAAGAGGTCCACAATATCTTTTT
Source organism: Octopus bimaculoides (assembly GCF_001194135.2). Taxonomy (NCBI): domain Eukaryota; kingdom Metazoa; phylum Mollusca; class Cephalopoda; order Octopoda; family Octopodidae; genus Octopus; species Octopus bimaculoides. Next base: position 39,145,128 of record NC_068997.1, read on the forward strand.
TGGAAATGTTGCTTTGAAATGCTTAGGCTACTACCAAGTAACTTCGATTAATCACTATAATATAAAACTTCAAAACCACTTCACATTATTATTTTTTAAAATCTATATTTCTTTCAAGATCTATGAAGTATAGGACTGAATTTGATAGAATCGACTAAAATCCCACTAAGTAATGCTCCAGCATGACATAAACAAAGACAAAGATGTAAAAAGAATAACAAATAATATAACATATTTACGGGTAGATACACTCACATATATAGATATATGTATATATATATAACTATTTGCAGTATCCAATAATAGATTCAAGGTATTTTAATAACCCCTTCTAATGTAGGCACAAGGGCAGAAATTTTGGAGGAGGGGGCTAGTCGATTACATCCACCCCAGTATTTGACTGGTACTTATTTCATCGACCCCGAAAGGAGGAAAGGCAAAGTTGACCTCGGTGGAGTTTGAACTCAGAACGTAGCAGCGGGCGAAATACCGCTAAGCATTTCGTCCAGTGTACTGATGAACCTGCCAGCTCGCTGCCTTAATGTATTTTAATGATAAAAACACCAAGGTAGGGTCGAGAATAGCTTATCCGTGTATCAACAGTATATGTAGACACATACATACTAATGTATATATAGAATTATCACTTATGTATACATGCACATGGACAAACCAATAAACTCGTTTATACAAGCATCGATGTAGATGTAAAATCACACGGGGCAGACACCGGCATGCAGTCCGCAGCCCGCTGTAAGTACGTCTGTGAGTGACTTTTCATATACATGAGTACTTATATTGATTAGTATATGGATTTAGGCGTGGCTGTGGGGTAAGTAGCTTGCCTTCCAACCACATGTAAAGTGGGTAAAGTGCTTTCTATTATAGAAGTCTTGTGAATGGATTTGGTAGACGGAAACTGAAAGAAGACCGTCGTATATATGTTTATGTGTGTGTGTGTGTGTGTGTGTGTGTGTGTGTGTGTGTGTGTGTGTGTGTGT
>NC_068997.1:39146899-39148044 GCF_001194135.2 Octopus bimaculoides
TATATATATGTGTGTGTGTGTGTCTGTGTGTCTTTGGGTCTGTCTTTGGGTCTGTCTTTGTCCCCAACCACCACCACTACCATTTGACAACCGGTGTTGGTGTGTTGGCTGCAGTGAAATGACTGAAATAAGTAGAAGATAAAAGATACACACACAAAACACACTCACACACGCACACGCATGATAAGTACCAAGGGACGAAACTCTCGGACTTCGACTCCGAGCACAGTGTTTCGCAGGTACTTAATTCATCGATTCCGAAAGGATCAAAGGCAAAGTCGACCTCGGCGGAGTTTGAACTCAGAACGTAAAGACGGACGAAATGCCGCTAAGCATTTTGCCCGGTGTGCTAACAATTCTGCCATCTCACCGCCTTAACCGAACGTTAATGATAATATTTAATTCAGTTCGCCTGGCGATTCGTAAGAAAGGATTGAATATACGATTGGCATTTCCTGAAAGAATCGACCATACAAACAGCAGCAATGAACACACGATAGCCAGCTGCCTAATCAAAGTTGCTGGCTTACGTAATTTACTATTTGGTATAAAATAATTGAGTTAGATCATGAGTTATAAACGCGGTTTATAAACAGTGTATACATAAGGGATACATTAATAAACATATTTCTTAGGTTAAAATCAGACGAACAAAAATAAAAACAAAAAATTCTGAAGATACGTCAAAACCACGACTTTATGGTTACCGTCAAAACCAAGGAATGGAATTCTGAAAATTTAAGGATTAAGAAGGCTATCCTTATTAATAAATGAAATTCCTTTATCAATAACAGACAGAAGGCGCACGACGCTAATTGGCTAATATAACACTACCATCCTATGTGCGTGCATCTGTCTATATATGCGTATATGTGTTTGCATATATGTATGTGTATATATATATGTGCGTGTGGATATACACACACACACACACACACACATATTCACACATACATTATATACTAGTGTGTGTATGTAAATATATAAAAATATACAAGCACATTAACCGATGCATGCAAGCATCCACATACGAAATACACATATCCTAGTATGCATCTGTTTATACATATATTTGTATATTTGTGTGTGTGTGTGTGTGTGTGTGTGTGTGTGTGTGTTTGTGCGTGTATATATATATATATATA
>NC_068997.1:39149548-39151907 GCF_001194135.2 Octopus bimaculoides
ATATATATATATATATATACACACATATATATATAGATCTAGATCTATATGCATACATGTATATGTATACATATGTACGCATATATACACATATATACATGCATACAGATATGTATACATATATACACCCATACACACGCACATACACGTTCACAGAAAAACACACATTAGTCATTTGTTTTCTTTTCCAAAACTACGTCAAAAGTACTGAATTTTTTTTAATGAAATTTTGGAAATTATATTCTATACATAACGGCCATAACCCCCCATGAAAATTCATACATTTTTGATGTTGATGAAATTTTAACCATACATATTACACACAAATAAAGTAATATTTCTAAAATTTCTTCTTCTTAGAAGTTACAAAAACCACTTCATGGGGACTTCACACCGACAATTTACTCATTTTTCCTAAGCAAAGACGAATACAGTTGTACCATTGGAAGCTATAGGGTCACCCGAACATAACAGATGAGCATTATTTGTAATTCAACGGTACAGCAGTGTAAGACTATCCTTTCAGATATACTTACATTGTGATTTCTGCAATGTGGTGCATAAATTGTCAAGTAAATGAGACACATCTTTGCCTCCACTGATCCACTTGCAAAGTGTTGAGTAAAATTATTTCGTTGCAGACCTCCTTTGAGTCTTTTTATTATCACTGCGACATACATAGTCCCCAGTTGATAACATTGATTTCAAGGCCTTCCCAGGTGACTGACTGGTTGTTCTAAGACATTTATTGAATGTAAATTTTTTCTGCCCAATTACCTATCGATATAGTGGGTCATTTGCAAACTCCAGAGGCGACACTTTCATTTCCCTTTACTCCAAACGTCACACGTTGTTATTTCAATTGGGTCATGCCCTTCCAATTGCTATACATCCGTAATGCATCTTACAGTTGTGCCTGTCGACTGTATGGTGAGGAATCTTACATTGGGGAGTAGTAACGACTAGGCTAGGGTAGCTAACTGATTATCGTGATCATTCGTATTTTGGTTTCCTGTAGCTTTGCTCTCTTTTGCAAACCCAGTGAACACATGTATTTCCTATTTCAAAGAAATTCAAACAATACATATTACACACAATTTAAAAACATTCCCAAGAATTCAACTTCTCTGGTTGACATTAACACACCCACCCCCAATAGGGGCCTTAACTCCCACATTTTTCAGCTCCATGAGCTCCATTTCTCAGGAGCAAAATCCTTTTAGGGTCCATGTAGTGTCTTAGGCCAAAAAGATTTTTAACTTCTTGAAACAGGTAAAAGAATTGCAGAATGAAAGAATATATGTACTGCTTCTTCTCTATGACTTACTCCCTTTTTTGAAGTCACAAAATTTATAAGAGCAATGGTGGGGATGTCTATTAGCCGCCTGATCTGATCATAGTTAAATCTCTCTCAAAATACATTTTTGACATCGTACACAAAGGCAGTATACATTGAGTGTAGGTATATATATATATAGCCTGAGAAAAGGATAGGACAGTCACGGCTGGAACATCCTTAATCACAAGTATATTCAATCAAAACTAATCTGAAGTTTACTGATATACGAACAACTAGGGAGACTTTTACGTGTTCATTCAGTGCCCTAGAAATAACAGCCAAATATCCTTCAAACTCCACTCTACCCCATTAATTAAGTACACTTTGGACAACCTAGTTAAAACACTAAAAAATAAATGGGATGGCAAAGGAAGGGAAACTTTTTACACAAGATAGTTTGAAGAAGGCTGACCTAAGGCTAAGAAGTAAGAAGTGCATCAAGTTCCGAAAGGATCGCAGATTACTATATATATATATATATATATATATATATAGAGAGAGAGAGAGAGAGAGAGAGAGAGAAGCTATAAGACATTTCCATTATGGTTAGATTATCCGCTAAGCCTGAAGCTGAACGGTTGGGAATAAGAAATCCGTTCCTCGAACAGAATGATGCAGTCACGTGGAATACTTGAGAAAGTATTACTGAATGGAATATTTAACTTGGAGACACCTCACAAGATGATTCTCTTCAGGCCAAGATATTTTTAGCCTCTGATCGATCAATCCATCTACCTGATCTCAGTAGGAAATTTTTGATATCTATGCTAACTTAGCTATTCCTTCCACATTGATCACTACATTTTCCATCTAAACTAGTTCCCAATCTATCCTGTTGCAACAGTAGTGTGATAAAAGCAGTAACAGTTAGGAATACCTGCGAAACAAAAAAAAGAAGCATAGAACATAACTACTAAAACATAAATAGAATGGAAAAAAATGGCAATATGGCAAAAGTAAAATCTAAATAGCACACACACACACACACACACACACACACACACACACACACACACACAC
>NC_068997.1:39152418-39153507 GCF_001194135.2 Octopus bimaculoides
ACACACACACACACACACACACACACACACACACACACACACACACATACACACAAACACACACACACACACACACACAAACAAGGCTAAATTTGACGATTTTTTTGTTTCTCTTTTTCAAGAGTAGCTTAGAATCTATCAGTGTACACTCAACGGCCTTAGAGTGCTTAAAGATGAAATACGAAATTTTTAGCTGACCGGGAGAACTGAATATTGAAAAAGAGTCACCTGCTTCATACTGGTTCGCACCGGATATCAAAATGCCGATATTATGACTGCTTACTGCTCTATGAAAACTATAAAGTCTGTAAGACGAAGCCTGGTAGCTGGGAAGGACACAGTAGGGCTTCTGATTCCTTCCACACCAGAATTCATTTCTGCATATTCAAACAATCCATTAGGGTAAATTCTGACGGCTATGTGAATCTAGCTGGATGCATTTGCTGCTGAAAGGCCATACGTGTAGCAGCAGTAAGACTCGGTTCCTTAACCCCGAAAAGAGATAGAAGTGGTTATTGGGGAATTTTTACGACCCCAGCAGCCCCAACCTCTGGCCTCCTAATTACCCTGATTGTAATTCCATGTAGTACTATGTGTGAGGCGTGGTTCAGAAAGACACCATCCGCTCTCTCAGCAACATCAAGGCGAAACGGCTTACCAAGATGAAGAGGTGTTTGAGGAACGCCTACACCAAGTTCCTGGGCCGTCATGGGGCCTTGGTGGAGGATGAGAGCAGCTACTTTGAGCAACATAATCTTATTGATATTTTTGATTTTTTAAATATTTTTTATTTTTAGGTGAGATATTGTGTTTTTCCTTTTTGTGCAAACTGTAAGATTTAGTCCGATCCCCTTGCACACACACACACACACACACACACACACACACACACACACACACACACACACATGCGCAAACACATACATAGCTAGATACACTAAAAAAAACATTAGAGTTCAAACCCACACACTGAAAAGAAGGAAAACCTTAATTCCTTCATAGAATTCTTAACAAGACATATATCACAACATACACAGCCATTAACACACAGGTGGTCAGATTCCAAACATATTGAAAGGAATTCAACAC
>NC_068997.1:39153681-39161981 GCF_001194135.2 Octopus bimaculoides
ACACACACACACACACACACACACACACACACACACACACACACACACAGTTACACACAGCTGGACATAAAACCCATTCAATAAATGTTTTTAAGCGACTCTCTCGACAGGAACCCACAGCTTTTTTGACAATAAACAACTCCATCCCCTCTCTTCCTCTCTAACACCTTGAAGTCTATACCAAATTATTTACAAACGCACAATATTTAAAGAAGATTTTGCGGAAAAACTCCAGACATATTCTAACCACCAAACAGAAGATTAATACAAACTGTTTTTACTTCAAATTCCAAATTGTTATTAATATTTGATGAGACGAATTTCATCACCGAAACCAGTAATATTTTATATTTTCTATGTATATATATATATAAAAATTCAATCATTTTATTAATTTCTTTCTAAATTAAAATATCTTAAATTTACTTCTGTGCTGTTTCCACCTCCATCTTTTATACATAAAAAATTTGATTTGCATAGATCTCTAATCTTTTTTCAGCCATATATATATAATAATCCATGGATGGAATTTATAAATATTTTAATGCATTTACGTGCGTTTCCACAAATCTCATGCTTCTTACGATCATAGTCAGTATTCCTAGAATGATTACAATATTGTCCCTAGTATCCATAGACATCAAGTGGATCATATTCATGTGTTCAGTTCCTCAGGTGATATGGCATTAAGGTTGGAAGTATAACTGAAGGTCGTTCATCAATTTTCACCAATGAAATATTTGTTTGGAATATGTGAGCAGTTCGGTGTGTATTTGGTGGGGAGTAGAAGGTTATGGAAAGAGAAGACGGAAAGGTAATTATAAAGGAGACGGTGGAGTGTGTGATGATGCTAGACTTGTTTTGATATTTGTGGATGCAAGTGTCGGGATGGGTGATATAGTTCATTGGTTCGACTTTGGTCATAGCAGACACCACCTCAATGAATTCAAATGTAATAAGGTCAGGAAGTACAGTTATTCATCCTGTTGTTGAAGTTCATTGTCTAAGTTGACAAATGATTTTCTCTTAAAATGTCCTTTAATTACTTTTGGTGGTATAATGGTATAGCATATAACATGAAAATAATGGTTATTTTGTTTAATTGGGTTTATTATGTCCTTTTCTTGTTCCATTATATGCTAATGACGGTTAGAGTTCTTTCTGTGTCAAAATGTTCTTTTCGAATTTTAGGAATGATGCCTTGCTTTTATGCTTATCTGATATAATTACTTCCGAATGTCTATTAATTGTTTTCTTTGGACATAATAAAATATGAGCTTTTATATCCATACTCAAAAATGTTTCCTGTAAACGAGCGTAAAGGATGTATCAGACTTGTACAATCCATACGAAAATATAACTAGTTTAAGCGAAAGCTCCAGGATTAAAAGAATAAATTTGGATGTATCAATGAAGGGTTTTCCTATACCGAACAGAAGGGAATGTTTGAAGCAGATGATGGAATCCATAAGTGCATTCATTAACAGACTGAGATGGAGACAGTATTTCTTTGACAGGAAAAATGAAAGCATTAGTAACAATACAGAATTCCGGGGAAATCTGAAGAAAAATTTCAAATCCCTCAACAACCCACCACCAAACAGGGCTTTGGCGCCATTCGAAGAAGAACTATATAATACAATTAGAAATACCAAATTCAGGAAATCCTTCATTATATCGACACGGCTCGGTAAAACCCCATGAAACTGCTATTGCTAGTTAGTATCATTAGGCTGTAGCCGACATAATGGAATAGGAAGTTTTATATTCACACTCAAAAACGTTTTCTGTAAACGAACTTAAATTCCGAAGAGAGGCAACTCTGGGCACACTTAATTAAAGCCGTACCTTTCTTGGATTAAGCGGTCTAATGGCGCAACTCAGTCAATGCTCTTAGGTACTTCCCGTTGATAACGGCTGAAGAGCTAGAAACGCGTCTGGGAATCCGACAGGGTCAGCACTGGATATGTATTATATTTTCACATCATTTTACGATAAGAGAGAATTATTTTCTCCGCGGTAACAGCAGAGAGTTTGCCTTTAGAAGCTGAAATATGCCACAAACATATCTTAACTAACCCGAAGTTCGTTTGTGTCTAAACACTGCTTGAAGCTGATACTGCTCTGTACGTCTGTGCGTACTTACAAAAGCACATATTGTACTCACACACATATACACACACACGTCTGGGGGAGCATTATATTTTATATAAGAACATGACATACACAAATATAAATCTAAATGCATCTATCTATCTATCTATCTATCTATCTATCTCTCTCCCCCCCTCTCCCCCCTCTCTCCCTCCGCTCTCTCTCCTCTCTCTCTCTCCCCCTCTCTCTCCTCTCTCTCTCCCCCCTCTCTCTCCTCTCTCTCTCTCTCTCTCTCTCTCTCTACACACACACAAACACACATTCGCACGCATGCACATACACGCGCGCACACATATATCTATACGTATATCTACACGCATATATTTGTATAAATATATACATACTCACACACATACAGAAACATACTCACATATGCACATACACACAAATACACGCATCATACACATATATGTTCGCTGACACAAACATATCTATAAACATCTTTATGTATGAATTAGTGAATCCATATAAATAAGTCGTAGTCTTAAATCTTCATGAAAACTTTTTTAAAAAATGGCTCTCTGACCTAATAAATAGTAGCGAATCTTTTATTTTAGCAATCATTTTGGGAATTTGTAATTGCCAGAATGACATGATTAACAGCTGTTTTTAAGAAACAATTAAAATGTCATTGAATTTAGACCATGTTGAAAGTTTTAACGAACGTTTTTGGAGAAAATCTTGTTATGATAGAGTTGTGAACATAAAATCTGCTAACTTGCAAATTTTTCAATTTTAGAAAGGAAATGAAAAAATCGAGTAAAAAATATGCTGGTTAAATAATCCTTTTTACTAAAGGCACAAAACTTGAAATTTTGTGGGAGGGGACAAGCCGATCACATCAACCTCAGTGTCTCACTGGTACTTAATTTATCGACCCCGAAAAGATGAAAGGCAAAGTAGACTCCCAGCAGAATTTGAACTCAGAACATGAAGACGGACGAAATGCCGCTAAACGTTTCACACGGCGTGCTAACGATTCTGCCAGCTCACCGCCTTATGCTGGTCAAATAATGAGGTTGACAAATTAACGTTAGGAGATTGACAGACATTTCATAAAAGCAAGTAAGGTTTCAAGAAAGAGGAAAGATGGGGAAATGTATTGAATAGAGAACGATTGTACTGGTCAATATTTCACAAATTAATAAAGCCGGGAAAATGCTTGGCGGCACGTCGTCCGTTTTTACGTTCTGTGTTCCCATTCCATCGTGGTCGACTTAACGTTTCATTCTCCCGGGATCGATAAAACAAATACCAGTTGAGCACTGGAGTCGATGTAATGAACTTGACTCCCTCCTTCAAAATTGCTGGCCTTGTGTCAAGAATTGAAGCCAGCATTCCGTAGATTAATATGACGGTGAGTTGATAGAATTGTTAGCACGCCAGGAAAAAGTTTTAGCGGCATTTCGTCCTTCTTTAAGTTCTGATTTCAAATTCCACAGAGGTCGACTTTGCCTTTCAGCTGGGGTCTATGTAACTGACTTACCCTTTCCCCGAACTTGTTGGCCTTGTGCCAAAAGTTGAAACCAATATTCATTGATCCGTGAAATATACGTTTGTTAACAAGATTTGGAGTACGTTGTTGATGATGATGATGTTGATACTGGTGGTATAGGGAGGAAAAGAAGTATTGCTTATAAGAATCAGGATGTAGAGATGTTAACATTGCTGTTGTTTAGATCTATGTCAGTATGGAGCATGCAGATCTGTTATGAACGACAATCCGTCTATGATGAACTAGTGTTTTACATTACGCAATGTATCCTTTCATAATTTAAGAGAGCAGAATGTTAGTTAAGGGAGATTTCTTGCAGGTTCTTGTTACTGTTCAGTACCTGTGTTCAGCCCGATGATGAGTATTCAGGTGTTCGATCAACTCAATTGTCTCGTAATTGAATTAACGTAATTGAATTGTTGGTTGAACATTTTAAGGACACCTGTACTCTTAGCAATTTTCAGTGACACCATATCTAACAATACTGCACCTTTAAATTACATGTAAAATCCATCAGACTAGTTTCTGTAAACTTTCAGTCTACCTAGTTTACCAATAAGGTTTGTGTTGACCCAAGAATATGGTAAAAAGACCAGTTAGATATACAATACTGTTAAAGATCAGGAATATTCTGATGTTTTTTTTTTTTTTGCTTTTGTCTGGCAGAAGGAGTTGCAGTCATAACCTTCATAGGCTCTGCAAGACCAGTGAAATCGCAGATTAGAACTGTTAGTTCCTTTCTGTTCATTTATCACCTTGTTAAATCACCAAAATGAATTGCTTTTTTCTCACAAGCTACTAAAGGGAAATTTTAGGTGAATTCTAAATTAGTTAAATGTAAAATCTAATGCTGGATTACGTTTTAAGATCAATATTTCAGGACTACAAATTTTATAATGAAGACGAAATATACTTCGTCTATAGTAGTAATCGTACGTCAGGTAACCTATAAGCTAAACATACTCAACTTATTACATCTTTCTAAGCACTTAATTAGTTATATCTTTCTCATTATGAGTTACCATTGTAATCATCATCGTTACAAATAAGGACAATAATCATCAAGTCAAAAAGGAACCTTCTTTCTCAGTCACTTGTTTTGCTAGAAATAACAGTAGCCGAATCTCACTTAAATAAAACCTATATATTTAACAAAAAAGGAACGCACTGGAAAATGTAGTCAAGGACATACAAAAAGATGAGGTGTTAAACAAATGCAGAAATCTGCCCAGTGAAATTCACTTTCTTCTCTGCACAGTTTTCTACTCAATTGCTTTGGCGCTTGCATTTCATGATTTGTCTACATTTTACGGTTGAGTGATCTCAGTCAATTTTCGTTGAAATCCCACGCATAGCTCTAACAATAAAATTATGATGTTTTGGTATGTGAAATAAAGACCCCAATTACATGATGAACAGAAGCAAGAATAAAAAACAAAACAAAGCATAAGCATCGGAAATAATGTAATTTCATGAAAACGACGGGAGTAATGTGAAGGACGAAGGGAAATTGTAAAATAGGAAACAAAAAGAAACAAAGCACAAAGTATATTGATTGGCCGGCTGTAACTGGCACAAAATGATATTGAAAGCGTGCTTTGAAACTTAGAAATATCCCAGTATATTACCGATTAAGAATGTAGTGATATCACAAACTTTCTTGAGATGAAGGCGTTAAGTTTTACAAACAGTGAGAAGACGACGCTTTGACAATGTGCAAAAAATATGTAAAAAAAAACAATACAGGTCTATTTGTGCATGTTTTAACAAGATAATTGAACCCGATTAGTTATTGTTGTTGCTGTTGTTGTTGTTGTTGTTGTTATTGTTGTTGTTGTTGTTGTTGTTCTTCTTCTTCTTCTTCTTCTTCTTGTTCTTCTTCTTCTTGTTCTTCTTCTTCTTCTTCTTCTTCTTCTTCTTCTTCTTCTTCTTCTTCTTCTTCTTCTTCTTCTTCTTCTTCTTCTTCTCGATATTATCATATTGAAAACCCTTATTAAAAGACGGGTAGTATCAGTAACTGCACAGCCATCAGAAACCACTATAACCACTACTGTTTACCCCTCCCCCATTGTCGCTGCTCTTACTTTTGCCTCTGCTCTTAATTTCGCCATCGCGCCTACTTCTGCCGCTGCCGGCTCGGACTCTGCATAATGGGTCATGGGCACAGCCTTCTCCCCTGAGGGAACATTAGATAAGGCTGCGTTAAAAAAAAGCTCTTCTCCGCTCCTTTTACCCTGAAACTCAATGATCATCATCGCTAAAAAATGCGCATGAGAAGAAATATCAATTGGCTAAGATCGCAAGTCTGCAAAAAAAGTTTATATAATTCAGTAGACCCAACAAACAAGAAAAATAAAGGGGGGAATTAGAAAAGAATTTCCTGTTTCTTAGAGTTGTAAAATATCGAGTATAAAAATTTGGTGGGGATTAACTGACGAGTGAAGTGCACTAGGAAATTATCGACGACCGTTTGTTTCTAAAGGCTGAACTACCGACATTATATTATTTGCAGTAAGCATGAACCTGTAAATATTCAGTGACATTACTTAAAGGTTCCCTTTGCTTGATTACATTTTCAAATTGGAGCCCGTAAAAGACAGGATTGTGACTGGCAGTTCTGAAGTTGTCAACCACTTTTCTCAGTCCTCACTCCAATAGACTTCAGCGAGAGCAAGCTGATCTGTTGTAGCAAATATGCGTTTGAGAGAGGGGTGGGGTCAACTGTTTCGGATTATCAAACATTTCTGGCGTCAAACCATGGGAAATGTATATGTTACCGGCAAAAGGCTCCTTAGAGGTATATTCCCTCAGCCCTGTTGTTGGTATAATCCGTGCCGTTATTTCCTTGCGTATATATTTTTTGTTCATGACAAGCGCATGGGATGTACTGCCCGGATGAGATTGAGCAGGATCAAAACATGACCATTGCTTTCAATAGTTGACTTTTAAAGGCCAGATCTACTCCGAACTGCATTATATTTATTTTCTCCAAATTTCGATTTGGATTGATTGGAGTTGTCTATCTTGCTTATTAGTATTTATAGATTTTTAAAACAACTTAATCAGCATTTTTTGTCTTCCATTTACAAGGGTAATTTCATCTAATTCAACTCACTATATTACATATATGAGACTAACGTACATATAGAGTTCTTTCACATCCTTATATTCTAATCGACTCAAGTTTATACTTAACCATTCTGTTCTGAAGTAACTTAATAAATTTTTGCAGTTTCTTCTGTAATACAGTACACATCCCACGGTCAAGAAATAATTCTTGAATTCTAATACGAGACTAAAAGTTGGAACTTATTTAGAGCTGTGAAGTCTTCAATAGATGGTGTGCAGTATTTTTCATTTTATTGTATTTTCCAACTTTTAGAATGCATATTATCAATTTCGTGCAAAGATCTTGTTGAAAGGTGCACTAATTTTTAGTTTCTCTCGGTGTTTCTCTTAGAAATTCTATGCTACTTTATTCATTAGAAAATATATTTATTTTTATTGTATAATATTCACATTTCTCATCCTTTAGTTAATATTTTTTTGTCCATAATATACACGGAAACAGAATAGTGTTTACAAAACCTTATATAGATATTTTGTTACCTAAGTCCAACTTAAAATTTTGCGTATGCGTATGATGCCGACTTCTCTTAAATAAGAACCTCACTGCAAGTATTACAACACTGATGACTGTACTTTAACTAGATATAATAATGTAGTAACTGTCAACATCGGAATCAAATGACATTCAGAAATGAACTCAAAAACTATACTTGCTGAACTAATTAAAATCACTGGGGCATAGGTGACGTGATCAAGCATACCATTTGTAATTAGAGTGCTACTAGTCTGATACAGATGTTGGCAGATTTTCAATAAGTTCAATAAAGGGAAGTTCGGGAAATTGAAAATATAAAGTTGGCAATAAATTTGTTAAAGATAACGATTTCTACCAAGAAACGTTCTAACATAATATACTGAAATATTTTTCAAGCTAACGTTCTAACATAATATACTGAAATATTTTTCAAGCTATTAAGAAATAGACAAATTATACTGAGTAAAACAGAAACAGAGACAGGAACACAGAAAGACCCATACATATAAATAGTGTCTTCTAGGGGGTTATAGAAACATATAGGGTACATACACAAATTATATAAAAACTAGGGTAAAGAAATGACATGACACACACAATATATATATATAAATATATATATCTTCTCATACAGGTAAATCGTTACATAATTTACTTTAAACATAAATTTAACTCCTGTAAATACGAGGATCTGTATGTATCGAAACATTTGTAGTGATTAAAAAGCTGCCTAACCTTTCTTACTCTTCCTTTTCACTCTTAGTTTTTACTTTATAATTTGTGTTCGTGGGAAGAGCCATTTTAACGATTCGTCCTGACCTAACTCTTCGAAACGCTGGTGTTTTAATGGTGGCAGCTGATGAAGGATATGTTCTCTATGTGGCCTGCTTGTTTTTTGTACCTTGTTTATCATTTTGTCCATGTTCTTTTGCAACGTCATGTACCCAGATATGTATCTATATGTACATGTAGATGAAGGTATGTACATACATGTACATATATATGCTTATACTCATATATTGTTTATATATATATATATATATATAT
>NC_068997.1:39162223-39164097 GCF_001194135.2 Octopus bimaculoides
ACACACACACACACACACACACACACACACACACACACACACACACACACACACACACAAACACACACACACATATATATTCTATGCTGCATCAGCATGGAATTTTTGTGTGTTTTTAAATGACTTATAAATACCTTCCACCCTCCAATTGTTTTTGTTTCAGCACACGATCTCAGATCAGGTTACTTGCAATGCAAGTACATCTGTGTAATATATTGTACTTAATTTTCGTATATATATATTTAATAATCCTTGACATTTCTTGAAGATTGACTCGTACTAAACCATAATCAGGACCATAATCATAATCATTTACAGGTTTGTGTCATTCTTGGAAAGGATATGCAGACTTTTCCTTCATTAAAAGGCTACCAAATCCTGCCAAAACGAGAAAAAGAAAATAGAAAGATAATTGTAGTCCGAAGAATTGCTAGGATAATGTGAACTGTGACGCATGCACAAGCATTGCCTAGAATGCTGGGTGATCTCTGAATAAAAATCTTGATGACTTACAGCCTTGCTTCAGGTATTATATATTCAATAGGTCAATGACTTTTTCAGTAATATATAGCATTAAAGAAAACATAACGATGCAGCTAATAAATATATAATTAAACAAATAAGTAAAAATTAATCCTTTAAAATGCAAGTTATCTAACCTATGAAATGGATCTGCGAAATGTCAAAGTAGACACGAGAGAAAAATAAATGTTAAAATATATAAAAGTAAACGGAAAAAAAATATATACGCATATACTCACACAAACACTCATACACTCAAACACACACACTATGCACGCACGCAAACACACACATTCACACACGCACTCATAGAAACTTTGTGTATGTGTGTGTAAGTATGTGTGTGTGCATATGTGAGCAAAATATATTATTATATACGAGATTTATGTCACGATAGTGATCGATATCCTGATACTATTAATTAAAAATGCATATGCATATTAATATATGTAAAATCGTGAAACAAACACAAAATTCCAAACTTTGAGATATCGAAGTTTCATGTGTAACATTCACAATCATCAGTGAGGAAGAATTCTATAATAATGCATATCTAATATATAAATGTAACGTGTAAGGCAGTTTTGCTGGGAATAAATGTTAATGAATTAACATAAAAAAATACCTCCTTCGTCCCGACATTCGAAACTCCGAGTACTATAACGACAATTTTATTGTATTCCATGTTTTCATATTTCGTACTTCATGTTGTTTACGTTCCGTGGTGTCGTGTGCCCATATATGCATGTTTATATATGTATATATATATGATAGATCGCTGACCACAACATTCAAATTTTTTTTCTCCGTGTTTTTCTCTTTGTTTTCTCCTTATTCTTTCTGTTGAAGAGCGTAGCTCGAAACGTTAAAGACTTTCTCTATTCCCGAGCGTTAAACTAATACATCCTTTTGTTGTTTACACCACCTGTCCTCGACTGTTGTTGTTTTTTTCGTAAATTCTCCCATATATATATGTATATATATATATATATATATATATATATAATACAAATAATATGTGAGTATATGCATATATACGTACATGTAAGTATATACTTACATCTACATGTATATAGAGATGCATATCTGGGT
Source organism: Octopus bimaculoides (assembly GCF_001194135.2). NCBI lineage: Eukaryota > Metazoa > Mollusca > Cephalopoda > Octopoda > Octopodidae > Octopus > Octopus bimaculoides. The sequence continues at coordinate 39,163,838 of NC_068997.1, forward strand.
ACAGGACGTCACAAAAAAAACGTGGACAAAAGGAAAAACAACATAAACAGAGCAAAGAAAACAAACAGGCCACATAGAGAATATTTCCTTCATCAGCTGCCCCTATTCTAAACTAAGCGTTTCATATATATATATGAAACGCTTAGTGTCGGGGACGTAAACACACCAGCATCGGTTGTCAAGCGAAGTTGGGGGGACAAACACAGACACACAAACATATACACGCACATACATACATACATACATACATACACACACAC
>NC_068997.1:39164214-39167234 GCF_001194135.2 Octopus bimaculoides
TTGGTAAGCAAGCTACTTACCACAATGCTACTCCTATCAATAATAATAACAACAGCAAGAAGAAGAAGAAGAAGAAGAAGAAGAAGAAGAAGAAGAAGAAGAAGAAGAAGAACAACAACAACAACAACAATAATAATAATAATAATAATAATAATAATAATAATAAAAATAATAATAATAATAATAAAGATTATTATGAATTAGCATTAACGTTTAGGAAAACACGCGAAAGACAAAAGTACACTTTTCATCCGATCCTTCAGGCCACAAAATTGCTACATGGTGGTTTGAAGAACTCGATGAATGCTCTGAATAAGGAAACTGTCAGCAATCGCCAGCATTAGTTTCAGCCGTCCAAGGAAAATTGATAAATTATTCACGTTATTGTGTACTTTTTTCCTTAGTTTATCTCCAATGTATATGTATATATTTGTGTGTACGTGCGTTTATCAGTGGGTGTATTATGCCCCAAATAGTCTGTAGCACGAGCTGTGACGAGGCAAAATACTACATTGATCTAGTTATGAGGAAATTCCTTTCTTTTCAACCAAACAATTTTACTGCCCTCTTTTAGTTGTAACACTTGGAAAAATCGCAAAATGTGACTGCTCGGTTTGTTTCATTAGAAGTATTACTACAGTTCATTAGACATCTGATGATACAGACCATGATTAGACTTGTGCGCGTATTTTCCGCAGTGAATTCACGAGTACTTTGGCGTGCACGGAAATTTTTTCTGCCTTCATTAATTTACATAGCTCTCAAAATAGGTTTTGCTTGTTTTAGCAGTTTCGACCAAGAATCCCCCGGAAAATGTCCTTGTTTAAACCAGTATTTAGTTGAAGGTAATTTTCTCTCGCATTTTCCCTTATAAAATATAAAAATGCACTCATATATTCACGCGTATATACCTACGTACACACATACATACTCGGGCATGCGCATTAATTCAACAAAAAATATTTCAAACTTCTTCGGGAAAAAAAAAAACAATTGAAAGGTGTAACAATCAAGCATTGCAACAATGGGCATGATGATAAAGTGTAACTCCCACGGTATCTCTCAATATTTATCAGTTAATGTCTACAATAAACTATAAGGTACTGATTATTTGGCCAACTTAGAAAACAATTTCTCATTAAGTTTTCATACATCTGTAGAAATATGTATAACTAGCTGCGTGCGGACTTTTAAGCTAGCTCCTGCGCCCCAAACTAAAGAGATTAATAATAATAAACCATTTATTGGTACCCTACCAATATTACCTTATCAATATGGCATTACTTTATAGGTAGTTTAAATGAAAAGCTTGTAACTTACAAATTTCTGGATTTTTAAAGTTGAGTTTTCAACTGTTAGCTTATAATAAATCCTCATCCAGATATGTTCCTAATGCTAGATGATCAAGAACCAAATGAAGAGCAGATTTTCCATTCCAGGATCATCCTGATTCCAAAAAGTATAATATGTATCTGTAGAGCAAATATAGACTGAGATACAGGGGTCCATGACGGACAGACGGACGCACAAACATAATTTTGCGTTTATTATTATAGATAAAGCGCTCCGGATTCAACTAAATGGAAAACCATTTTTTTCAGATATCACATTGTTAAAATTGGAAGGTTAGAAATGCATTCAATCAATTCTGCATCACATGCCCCTTTTCCTCTCACCTGTTATATAGAGTACGCCTTTGGGCATCGCTTTTACCACTTCACCCAGTCCTTCCTCAGCACTATTTTAACTTTCTGGAGTCAACTCATTGCTCATGCTTTTTCCTGCAAACATTAACTTGAAGCTCTTCTAGAGGGATGTCAACTCACTCGATTTCGCAGATTCTAGTAGACCTCTGAAAGCTAAGAGCGTTCCCGCTCCTGCAGACATAAACAAAGTGTACTCTGTAGCAACATTCCTTAATAACACTTCTCTCGCACTTAGCATTGACGCATATATACAAACTCATCGTACTCATATATACATCTCGTATATACACAGATTTGCACACTTACACATATAACCACACAAACACATGCGTACCCTCGCCACACATATATGCATATATATATATTTATGTGTGTGTGTGTGTGTGTGTGTGTGTGTGTGTGTGTGTGTGTGTGTGTGTGTGTGTGTGTGTGTGTGTGTGTGTGTGTGTGTGTGTTTGTGTGTGTATTTGAAGACATACATTCAAACATGCACAATTCACTAAAACCTAATTAACTGTACCACCATTCCTAATGTATTTATGTTGCCCTTGTTTTTTTCCTAAATATAAATGATGTGATGATGGCATATCCCTCACTACTGAATGCTGGCTACAACTTTGATATCAGCTATTCTGGAAATGTATGCTAGAAGAATTATTTACTTTATTTTCACTCTTCTCTCCCTTCAATATTCTTACATGGTAAGTTATACGCAATAATGTTGAAGAAACAATATAAAATTAGTAAAATTTTCAACAGATATTCAACTAAAATTCTAGATAAATAGATGATTTTATATCCGCTCAATGCCTTTATCTCTAATTTCTAAATCGATAAAATACAGGCTTTTCGGAGACGTTTTACCCGGCGGGGGTAATTCTGATTGCATCCGAGTAAAGGTAAAGTTTTTCCTCTTGAAACTGGCATTTCATCCAGTAGAAGCTGAATATTCAATATAAACATTCTCTCATGTGCAGCCTTTCCATCAATGTCAAATAGAAAAAAATGTGAATATTAGAGATGAGTTAAATTCCATGTTTTATTCTTGTGTATTTTTGATAAATACTCTCTTGAAATTAATGTCCTACATACTTAATTATTAAGCACTAATATTCTCGATTGGATTATCATTTTCAAAAAGTAAAAGAAGGGTGAAGATTGGTAGGAGTACTTAACTTTAACTACATGCAACATGCATATACACTTTATACATATATACAAATATGAACGTGCATATAAAATAATTGTGTGTATACATACATACATACACACATACATACATATATATATATATATATATATATATATATATAT
>NC_068997.1:39167894-39172130 GCF_001194135.2 Octopus bimaculoides
ATATATATATATATATATATATATATATATATATATATAGCTTATCACACATATTTATCTGTGTGTGTATGTGTGTGTGAGTGAAAATGCGTGTGTATGTGTACGCATGTGTGTAAGTGAATATATGCGCACATGTATGCGTGTGAGAGTGTGTACGGATGTATACTCCGACCAACTCATTTGTTGTTATGTTTAAGGGCAGATCATTAATTAGAAAATATTATGAGCCGAGATGCGAGAAAATTAAATGCATGCATAAAAAATGTGAAATGTAAAAAAAAAAAATAAATAAATATATAAAAAATGATAAATATGGTGGAAAAGGAAAGTGGGAGAGAGAAAATAGAGAAGGAGCAACCAAAGAAAAGGCGCGAATGAAAGAGTGAAAGGAGGAGAGAAGAGGGAGAGAAGAAAAAGAGAAAGAAATATAGAACATGTGATATGAATGACTGAGAAACGGTTTGCAAATTCTCTCGCCGTATCTCCATAGATTGAATTGCTTATTTAGGTTAGAGAAGAAGGAAAATCGTATAAGTTAATTACAGCAAGAAAATCAATTCAGAATTCTTATTAATACGTTGTGGGGAAAAAATAGTCTTAATTTGAGTCCATTTATGGCAATGCCAAGCTTGTCTCTCTTCACTAGATTAGAATGTTTGTTGTTTGCTTAGAACAAGTATTCATTATATACACATATATCTATCTATCTATCTATCTATCTATCTATCTATCTATCTATCTATCTATCTATCTATCTATCTATCTATCTATCTATCTATATATATATATATATATATATATATATATATATATATATATATATATATATATATATATATGTATGTCTATATACCCCCGTACATATATATATCTACATACCTTGTGTGCATATGTATGTGTCTATCTGTGTACTAAAATAAATATACATTTACACACACACATACATACACGCAAGCATATATGCATATATGTATGTACGCGCGTATCTCTCTCATTGTCTGTCTCTCTCACTATATATATATATATGCGCATGTCTGTTTATGTATGTATATACCTCAAAATATTTATTTGAGTGGGGATGCAATCATATACTAAGATATAAGATTTATTAAAACCTCTCAAATTGAAAGCAGCAAGAACAAAACAGCGATGAAGAAAAAGACCAAGAAGACCTACTACTACTACTACTACTACTACTACTACTACTACTACTACTACTACTACTACTACTACTACTACTACTACTTATAATAATCCTCTCTTCATGGGCGCATATATACAATACAAAACTCGTTATTGAAAGGAGTGGGGGTGCTACAGAACTCGTAGTTGTGTGTGTATATATTTATATCTATAATGAAAAGGTATTACAAAATGTAAAAAAGTGTAATACAGGTTAAATGTGAAATGAAATATAAGCAAGCCATGGACAAGAAAGAGGGTACCACATAAATCTGACCACTGTCCGTTTGATCATCTCTTAAAAATTGGGTGTCACTTTTTTTACGCACTGCATTAAATGAAATAGGCAATGATTATCCGTTCAAATCACCATAAACATTCTGCAGGAGTGAGCGTGTTTTCGGGTAGGGCTTCCAGCATTTTGCTTATCTTCGTTTAGGATCACGTAATTTTTCTTTTAATCTTTTAATCTTTCTTTTCTTACTCTTCGTACTTCACACTGTTCCAATCTCCAAATCTGCGCTGCCACAAGGTAAGAGAATGATCTCATTCTCTCTGAGATTTTCTGTTCCAGTTTGTGGCCTGAAACAGGTTGCACGGATAATGAGGCATTCTGTTCAAGGATCTGCAACCAGCAAGCTTCCTAAACAGCAGTAACAGTTACCGCATATGCACTTTGAACACCTGTTGCCGTTGTAATTACAATTTCTGCTGTTTATAACTTCTTTTTGCTGCTTTTCATCGCTAGAAAGACTTCAAATGGGCCTTATTATTGAATGTGTATCAAGTGGTATTTCGCTCTGCATCTTCTCTCTGATCCTTCAATTTGATCATGTAGATTCGGCGGCCGTTGAGCTGTACAGAAATCCTACCCTATTACAAAGTGTCGTAGTGTTTCTCACCGCGCTCATCTCATGTCCGTTTCGCTGCAGAGTGATGAGAAACGAAAAGTCAACGTTTATATCAATATTTCCGGTTGTGGCCCTCATATTCCTGAAAGACACATAATCTGGCACTAATCTTGTGGGCAGACGACGTGTAACACACTACTTTTACTCGGCTTCTTACCTGATTTACAGACAAAAAAGCCAGTCACACACTTTTATAGACCCTTTCCTAGTTAAATAAACGCTCAATCTATCACATAGCGGCCAAAGCTTCTTCGATATAAAGCTCCCCCCATAGCTTGAAGAGCAGAGATATCTCAATTACATTTCCGTTCCTTCCTGAGTAAATTACCGGGGTATGGAAGCACTGAATTTTCTCACATAACTCCTCAATTCTTTCTCATACTCCTTGAACTGGTCCAACTAGAACTGCTCGTTTTTATTCACATCTCTTGCAAAAAATGGAATGCTTTTGCTGGTGATGGTGGAATTAACATTGCTGTTCGTTCTGTTATGTTCATTTAAATTGATCCTGCGGCAGTATTCTTTTATGAATATTCTATTCTACAACTGTGTTTAAGCTTGGAATTTTCAGTTTCTTTTATTCATTTATTTTTTAAAAGCAATTTTGTTTTTTTACTCTTGAAAATAATTTGAGGTACAATTTTTTCATCATTGAGTCTGCTGCTACTACTATCATTGTGGTAAACACATGCGAAGCCAATACGAATTACTAATAAATGCAAAAATAGCTGTTTTGTCTCTCTCTCTCTCTCTCTTTCTCTCTCTCTCTCTCTCTCTCTCTCTCTCTCTCTCTCTCTCTCTCTCTCTCTCTCTCTATCTATCTATCTATGCAGTTAAAAATCTCTAAGACAAACCAAAACAGGCGACACCAGGTCCTGTTTTGGCACTGTTACTCTATATATCGCTAGCGGAGAGATGAGTCGCTGCTGCCTCGAGTGACAAGACCAAGGAAGGTCGAAATCACGTGACCTGGTGGTCTCGGCGGTGGCGCTGGTGGAGATTTATCTCCCCGCTTTCGATATAAACAAGAGTGCAATTTGCACCAAAAGTCAGTACGAGAGTTTCTTTCATGGTATCTATCGTAACACGGTTTATTCTAACAGATCACTCACTTTTACGTGGAGATAAGTATTACCCCTCGGTAATAATACTGGCTCTGTCGCTAAGATATATTTTTTTGAGAGATTTTCTGTTTCCCTCTGTACGGAGTAAACACCCAACCCGGTCTAGGATGTTTTCTGTAGAAAAATATCCACAAAAGCTTTCCCACTTATACTTGGTGAAAAGTTAAATCTAAAAACCAGCAATAACGTTAATAGTTGTCTCTTGAGGTCCCTCAGTGAGACTTGGAATCAACTTGTACAAATACAAAGCAAAAACCAAACATATAATAACAAAAACAACAACAACAACAACAACAACAACAACAACAACAACAACAATAATAATAATAATAATAATAATAATAATAATAATAATAATAATAATAATAACAGCTCTGATGCAGTACCAGGCAGTGGCTTCCATAACTTCTCCTCTTAACTGATTGGGAAAGTGTAACATGTACATTGATTTGTCTTTGTATAAAAGATGGGCTAAGGCAGATATTCTGCTCAATACCACAGATTTGCTTGTCAGGTGTTTGACCTTCACCTGGTGAGTATGTTCTTTAATGGTTGACGATATGTGCATGTCTGTTCACGAGCAGAAGTAGTGGGGGAGCATCATAGTCATGTGTTGAAAGGAATTCTTTGGGATTTGGACAATTCACCTTAGGAAACATTTCGACTTGGCCTTTCACCCTTTGACGTCGATTAGATAAGTACCAGTTACGTACAGGGGTCGATGTAATCGACTAGCCCAAAGTTTCAGATCTTGTGTCTATAGTAGAAAAGATTAGCAAGTGAGAGAACTGTGATATTTTACGCGGGTTACTTCCTTTTGTATTTCATAAAAATATTCGCTGTCGACTTAGTAACACCCGTTCTTAATAAAAACATTAACGCTTCACCAGTTTCATGTACGTCTATTTTCAAAACAATGGCTTTACCTTCCCGAACACATTCGCTACAATCAAGTAACATTGACAGAAGATTTATATATTGCTTTGCTTTGGTAGAATCTCTTTCTCTGCATATATATA
>NC_068997.1:39176523-39178644 GCF_001194135.2 Octopus bimaculoides
ATTTTCATACACTGTTTTTAACAATTTCACCTTAATATCAGAGAATGTGTGACAATCAGTATGTAACACTACAAAGTTCATACAAAGCTTTATACTTTAAATATATTTTATCATCAAAGAATATATATATGCATTTTAATACTCAAACTGTTTTTTAACATTTTTTATTATTCTCAAAGACTTTTGATAATCTTTTTCTGAAAAAGTGAAACCGGTTAAGTAAATAAATATTTTTAAAAAATAAGTGCATTTTCAAACCTTCTTTCATATATATTTCCACTCGTACGGTATTCTACAACTTTACTTTATTATATATATATATATATATATATATACATATTTGTACACTCGCACACACACACATATATATAATTATATATGTATATATGTTTGTGTACATTAGATGATCGACTGGAGCCTTTAGAGCTAGATATCTCCAATTTACTCTGAACGATCACAAACTCGACTTTTTAGAGAAACCTTCCATCAGACTGATACGTTCTTCCAAATCAGACTTACGTAGAGTTCGTAAAGTGATACTAGATAAAATTAACTCGTTCTTAAACACTATGTTTATTTGCGTCTATAGGATAACTCCGGTGAAGGAATTAACTAGTTTGTTAATCTAACAATAAAATTAAATTTATGAAGAGAGTGCAAAAAGAAGTTAAGTTTAAAATGGCAGGAGAAAGCATTCCGACAGTCAAGGAAGAACTCATTAAGTTCTTGGGGAATGTATACGCTGGAACATTGTCAAATAGGTGTCGCGGGATGCAAATTATGAAACAGGCCGAAGATAGACTAACAGCAATTGATGGCTCAAAGCTACCAGAGAAATATAAAATATGGCGTGTACAGTTCGGCTTGTATCCGTGTCTTTCGTGGCCACTTTTAATATACGAGGTAATACTGTCACGAGTTCAAATCATTGACCAAAAGTGTAATGTGTTTATTAAAAGGTAGCTAGGCCTGCCTCGGATATTTAACAGCTTAGCTGTTTATCCTAAAAGAGGTTTGTTGCAGCTGTCACTGGCGTCAAAAGTCGAAATTTATAAAGTAGAGAAGGTACGAATGGTGATGCTGCCGAGAGAGTCGAAGGATATAGAAATCAGGTGTAAGCCACCAGATGTAAAACAGCCCGGAAGTGGAAAGCAGAAGCATAGACTTATGACATCCTGTCTTCACCGAGATGTGGCAGGTGCAACGGAAATTTATCGGGAGGCACTTGGATTTGGTGCAGGTCAATTCAGACCGTTTGCAAGCATGATGCGGAGCGAACGCAGATCTGTTGTCAGAAACAGCATCAAAGCAAGGGAAACAGAGAGGAGAGCCTTATTAGATTCAAAGCTCTCAACAAGGACAGACGACGAAATAGGAGGAAAACGTTTTCTGAGAGAAAAATTGGAATGAAATATAGAAATATAGAAATAAAATATAGAAGTGGACTACATTACGTTTGAGTTTTCTCATTCGTTCATTCAATGGAACACTGAAACATATTCTTTCCAACTGTTCACTGGCATTGAATAGATATACAAAGAGACACAAACTGGTCCTTAAGGTCATATTCAATGCTATAAAGAACCCAATTGCTCTCATCAACAGTGGCAAAAGACCACAGAAAGAACCAATCAGAGATCTCGTTACCTTCGTGTGCGCAGGAGAGCAGATCTGTTTGAAGAAAAAGAAGAAGAAGAAGAAGAAGAAGAAGAAGAAGAAGAAGAAGAAGAAGAAGAAGAAGAAGAAGAAGAAGAAGAAGAAGAAGAAGAAAAAACTTCCTGTGAACGATGAAAAAGTGGAACGGCTGCAGATTGACCACGGTGCCAAGGATTCTTTCCCATTCCAGTTACGAAGAAACCGGATATCATTATGTGGTCTGGAAGAAAGAAAGTGGTCAATCTAGTCGCGATAACGGTTCTTTCGTTGTTCGAAAAAAAGTTCGTTTTCTGTTTTCGTCTTTATGCTTTCGTTTCTCATTGTTTTTAACGTTTTTGTGATGTCCTGTACCCATATATGCTTGTATGTACATATATGTATGGATATATGCATGTATTTATATATTATTTACGTTATTATATGATCGAACGCCACGCACCCGTTTCCAAGTAAGTTTTCTCTCTC
>NC_068997.1:39179018-39179896 GCF_001194135.2 Octopus bimaculoides
GTGCGTGCGTGTTTGCCAACAGATAGCGGTTCCGCAAAAGATTTCCGATAAAATAAGTAGCAGATTGAAAAAAGAAAGCACTTGGGTGCGAGGTGGAGTGGTCTATTTCTTTGACTAAAATCATTCAATTCGGTGCCTCGGCTTGGCCGCAACCCAATGACTGAAACAAGTAAAGAAGAGGAAGAAGAAAAGAAAGTAATCCTTTTTCATCTCCACCATCCTTTTGAAAGACTCATTCTCTCCAATACACTGCTTCTTCACTGACCACAAAGTTTAGTTATTTCCATCCACCCATCCACCCACCCATCCATCCATCTATACACACACACACATCCTTTAAGTTCGTTTACGGAGAACGTTTTTGAGTAGGCATGTAAATGTCGCCACGGCCCAGTGATACCAATTTGCAATAGCAGCTTTATTGGGTTGTACCGAGTCGTGCCCATTTAATGTAGGGTAAATACAGTAAAATAATGATAATAATCCGTAAATGGAATTTATGAATATTTTAATGAATCGCCACGCGCGTTTCCACAATTCAGCCTTCTTACGATCATAATCTGTGTTCCTGGGACGATTACGGTACAATCTATAATATCCATGGACATCAGGTGGATCTTAGTTCATCCATTCATTTCATGAGGCGAGATACACACACACATACACGCACACAGACACACACAGACACACACGCCCGTACACACACATACGTACATATATATGGGGGGGGGAGGTACATTTATCTATGCGTATGTATAAGTACCTATCTGTAGATACATATGAACATTTACTTTTCCCTCTTTACAAGTCGTTGGTTCTACAAATGTGAGATCAAGCTCACCGCGTTCCCCCGCAATTCACCTTAACACGTTACCCTT
>NC_068997.1:39181338-39186902 GCF_001194135.2 Octopus bimaculoides
GACTTTTGCCTCTATTCCAATTCCAAAGTGAGCAGAAAGAGAAAACGAACTGAAGATATTCCGGTGTATTGGAACTTCATTATTTACTTAACAATCCATCGTTGCTAAGCATATTGCTATTGAGTGCTGCACCTAAATTATGGAAGTAAAATATCTGCATAAGGATATTTTCAGTTACGTTGATTATTTTAAATATCATTGCAGAGAGGGGGAGTAGGAAATTGCGAACGTCTTCAGGTCGGTAATGAAATCAATCTGATGAAATTTTAAAATATGGAAATATTGGAGTATCTGATACTTGCTGAAGATGTTTTCAGTTTTCAATTCAACAAAGACATCATGCTGTTGAATGTTTGCCAATAGATTTCTCAGCCGAACAAATTATCATGTCAATCCTCCATAGAGAGCTGTTTTATCTAAAGTTATTGCTTCAGCATAATGTAGCTGCTACAAATGTTAATGACCAGCTTACTGTTGAAAATGTTGCCAGTGAAAAATATAAGCATGCATGCCTGATGATGAATGTTTTAGAACCGTGATTAAAGAAGGGAACAATGCCTGCATAACTTCGTATTCTGATGTTAGAGATGTTAGAAATATATTTGTCAATGTACTACAGTTAGAAATGTGTAACATGTTTTACCGATCGTTTTTTTTTTGTATATTGCATTCATCAAAAGCGACATAAAAATTTAACAGATGCTAGCGTTGTAATATATCGTGAATTTATCAATTGTCAGCATTTGACAATTAGTTCGTGCAGTCGGAACGAAATGTAGTATTTTTCGGTCTATCCTCTGCAAATTATAGGCTTAAAATAATCACGATCCAGTTGATGAAGATATGACTGACCCTGATACTGAAACTTATCGTAATGAGTCTATCTATTTGCTTAATTATATTCAAAGCTCCACATTTGTAACCTTTAAAGAAAATATATAATGAAAATGGATTTATGATGATGTACGTGAGAACAAAAGCATCCCCATATAGCCCTTGTTACAATAGCATCTGATATTTTTGAAACAATATTGAATATTGCATATTCAGGTTTCAAGCTACTGATATTGTTGATTCAAATTCATCTTGAAAAGTATTTCCACCAAATGGTAGTGGGCATTTACTTCGTGTTGTTCTGTTGATAGTTTGAGATGAGTCATAAATGTGCCACTGTCATCTATTTGAAGCGCTTAATCAATTACTGAAAGATGAGATGAATTCGCCTGACACTTTCCGTAATACAAGGAGTGCAGTGGGATTTTATTATTAACGAATGTTTGAATGAATCTTTTCCTCTAGTCGTAATACTAATATGAGACCTCTAGATTGCCTTCATGCTAAAAAAAATCATTTCTACTACTTTCATTGCAGCAGTATACTAGCAATGTATTATGTATCTTAACGAATGGTTGTTGTAATACTTAGTGAAGACAGAATTCAGTAAATATTGAAACTGCTGATTTTGTTCTCATTTTTTGGCGAAGAAAAATCTTAATCAGATATAATACGAATATTTTGAGAATAATTTTTTCAGGTTTCATTTCAACAAAGGCACCATGCTGTTGAATGCGATGAAACCCATTGATGAAAACAATGGGTTTCATAGATAGGTATTGTAAATACAAAAGAAAAGAGTGGAGTTGGAAGGCTAAACAGTGAAGTTATTCAAAAACTTCCAGGAAGAGTTGACTCTGTTACTCATGACAAACGACAGCTCTCTAACTTCTAAACTTCCTTAATTCTCTTGCCACCAGTAGTGTGTCACTTCACACTGCAAAATAAAAATTGAAGCTCTGAAGACATTATTAAAACATCTTGACTAGAGAAATGGCTTGCTACAGACATGCTAATAAACCCAAAGAAATACTTGGAGTTGAGGCAATATGTACATTGTAAATTTCCGTATCCATCTGCAATCATCCAAAATAGATTTGTTATTTATTTTGAGAAGATGTCATTTTTCAACGAGACCAGTATTTGTCAATAAACAAAAGACAAAGGTAAAGCTTATGAAAAAAATGTAGCTTTTATCTCTATACTCCAGTGTTCATACAGTTTATGCTGTTGTCCTCAGCAGGTTTTTGGTCAAAAGATATTTGTATATGAACTCCTACACACTAGCAAAGAGACAGATGATAATATCTGGAACAACTTTGATCATTAGTTAACTCTAGAACTAAACAACAGCTCCTACAACAACAACAACCTTATCACTAACATAACGGACATTATCATTAACAATAACATTGTCTTGCTCCATATGAAAAATATAGCCCGTTATTATACGAAAATATATTTCCCAGTGATACTAGCGACGTAAATGAAATTTGGATTCCAAAATGTATTGTTTTAAGGTGATTATAGTTCTCCTTAATTAGAGTATTTCATCAATAGTAGTCTGGGAAGATTTAATAATGGCGTCTAAATTAATTACAGCTGTTACTAATTTTCCTTTTCGGAGATATTGTGGATGTCGGCTGTTTTGTTATTGTAGGCGTTTTCTTCGCGTGATTTTTGTCTACAATTTATTTTGTAGCTGTGAATTAAAAAAATGGTGGTGCTTTTGTGTAATGTGCAAGTTTAATTTTTCTGTGTGCAACTGTCTTCCATAAGGTAACCCTTATTTCATTCTTACTAGTTTTGTGCAATGGTCGATAAGAAATTCCCCACTGAATGTTAAATCGATGAAAACGAATGAAAAGAAATGTAATTAAAGTTGAAGATAATTTTTGTCAAGAAAAGTAAAGGAAGGTTTACGTATACCTACCACATCTTTGAATGTCTTCTGACAGAATATATAGGTATTTCAGTTAAAAATATTCACTGGTTAGATAATAATGTAAGATGATATCGGAAAATTTCTTTGGGACGTTTTCTTCAGGAATATCATAAAGGTAAGTGGAGCTAACGCACTTCATGTAGTGAGGCTCCCTCCAAGTTCTAATCAATTAAAATTACAAGTATAATGAAAGTGATAATTCTTGACAGAAGTTGAGGGAATTAACTTTGCTATCTGTATTTTATTACAAATCGAATACCGACACCCAGTAGATGGCGAGTCTGGTTTTAGGTAGTTCCATGCGCATGTTTCTGTCACATTAGACATCGCATGGTTTATTTGTATCTACCAGGTACTGAAAGGATATATAGAAATATGGTTGAAAAAGAAAAAAAAAAAAGACAAAGGAAATTTTCTCAGGGATATATTTTCAGGATGAACATAAATTTAAATATTTTTAATGCAGTAACAACTCCCCAAAATTTTATTCAATTGCGATTGTACTAGTAATAAAAAAGCGAGTGATTAGCTTTTATTCCCAGTATTTTGACAAATTATGTAAGAGATTTAACTCGGTAATCCAATTTGATTAAAACTGAATGGTAGCAGTAGTGAGCCGTGAGCCTGATATATTGTTAGTGTAGTAACGACACTGACCTTGCCTTGACCACCCTAGCAAATTCAAATCATACTCCTACCGCACTGAGCTTCTTTATGTAGCTTGGAAGGCAGACTTCGGAGATCTCCGGTGTGTCTTAACAAAAGACGAAATTTATTTCGATCCCCATCCGAAACTGCTGAAAGGACTGTGGTCTAATAACTGGTAACGAGTGTTCGAATATCTTTATGAAACAAGGTCCGTTTAAATTCTTCTCCTTATCATCTTCATCATCTATACCACCACCACCACCACCACCACCACCACCACCACCATCATCATCATCATCATCATCATCATCATCATCATCATCATCATCAACTTCGGGTCAAGCTTACTGGGATTCGTATGGCACCTATATCTTTATTTCGTGACATGTGGTACCTTCTCTGTGACATCGAGTGACATCTCTTAGCTGATCGACGCAGGTCTTTTCAGGATAACTAATATGATTAGCATAGTCTATCTCTAATCAACTTATATTTAGAAGCTTATTGTACAAGACTTTTACGATGAAATATTTCTACCAGGATACACTCAAAATAGCACGACGCATAAACATGTAGATGCCTTCCAGCATAGTTTCAAATACTTTGCTTATTTCTCTGGTGGATGAAGCACATGGTAACAGATTCAGCCACTACCTGAAGGGTTATCTTTCAGATTGAGAACTTAGTTTTGTATATGACTGTAAGTGCTGTGCAAGCTTAGTTCTTACATCGCCTTCGTTCGAGTGTTTTTGTAGAATATTATTAATTCATTCCGTTTTTGCAAGTTTCTTGATGTAAAATATTATAGCTTTAGAAATGCGACAACATTTTGTAAGTGTTACGTATTTTACAAACAAGAAAGTAGAATTTTGAACGCAGTATAGCTGTGAAAACAACAGGAAGATTGGGTATCTTACCCTTATAAGGCGGAAAAAGCTATCACCAGGTCCTTTAGCTTAATGGTAGATTATTCATCCGGTATCTGAAGGGTGGGGCTCGAGTCCCGTGCCTGTCTGCAGACAACTTTTTTAAAATTATTTTTTCCGTCTTACAAGAGCAAAACACCCAATCTTTCTGCTGTTTTCACGGCTATACTGCGTTCGAAATATTACTTTTGTGTCTGTAAAATAAAGTGGAATTGAACTTCTGTGTGAGTTATTATTTTTGGCGTAATGGCTCTCCCTAGAAACAACAACATTATTATTTCGTCTTTTTCTGTCAGAATTCCGTGGACTAGTGGAAATTGATACATCGTACATCTGTGAATACTCATTGTCAGCTGAGTGACATGAAATGTTTTACTTTGGGAATTAAAACCATAACCTCACAGTCGTGAATACGGCACCTAACCACAAACTCAGGCATCTCTCTCTCTCCCTCTCTCACTCACTCACTCACTCATTCACTCACACACAAACACACACTCTCTCGAACCAATTTTTCCGCTCCATAACCAACGTATTTTTCACTTTGTTAAGTTCTATTTTTTCTAACTTTTCGTTCGGTATCCTGGTGTGTTCTGCTGCCAGCCCAGGCTACGCTGTTTGTCAAGCCGAGAGGAAAGAAATGTGAAAGTATCAGCTGTTCTCGGACAGATTTTATGGTCGAACCTGTGGTAGCAAAGACTGCTGGCGTTCTTGGACTCCGGAAGACATCCCTGTTCATTGTTACTGGAGCAGAGATGACTATCTGCAAGTGGTGCGAGTTCCGTGAGTCGGAGTGGTTGTTCCAGCGCATCGCCCTCAACGTTTCCCTCCTTTAGGGAAACGTCTTTATCAATTTGTCCTATTCCATCTTTTTGACCTCTCTTTCACCTTCCTATGCACATTCTGCTCTACACTACATATTCCATTTAAGTCATCTCTTCCACGAATTTCTCGCTCACACTAAACTCCACTCCTTCGTTCCGTCACACCCAATGCCAATACCCCAACATCTCTCCGATACGCTTCCCCCTCATCCCCACCTTCAACCCTTCCGTTACTCCAACCCCCACACTTACCCCTCCTCACTCTCCTCCCAGCCTTCCACTACCCCACTACCCCTCACATATCTACCCCCTCCACCCCTTCCCCTCTGTTGTTACCATTCCTCTTGATCTTCCCCTCTCTGGGGCGGAGCACTCTCTTCTCAGTAG
>NC_068997.1:39187283-39189102 GCF_001194135.2 Octopus bimaculoides
AAAACCAGCCGACAAGGGTGGAGCCGTGGTGGTGTGAAGTGCAATCCTCTACAAAGCTGAAGCTTTCCGCCAACTTCAAGACACCTCCTTCTATTGCCCTCTGCCCTCCAACCCCACGCCTAGCTACCAACAGACTGTGTCCTCCACTATCCATGACCTCATCTACTTCTCTCGTATTCCTCCCACCACCTCCAACCTCATTGTCCGCACTCCTCGCACCCCTGCCATTTACTTCCTTCTCAAAATCCACAAGCCTAACAACCCTGGTCGCCCCATCGTACCGCCTGTAACTACATCACGGAACTGATCGTGAAATACATCGACCGTGTCCTTGCCCGCCTCGTGTCCTTTCCCTTCCCTCACACATCCACGACACTAACCATGCTCTTCGTCTTTTCAACACTTTCTCCTTCCTTCCTGGTCCCTCTAAACTTCTCTTCATTCGTGATATCAAGAACCTATATACGGTGACTCCACACAACGAAGGACTTCTTGTCCTCAAACACTTCCTAGACCTTCGAGCCAACCCCAAACCTGACACGTCCACACTTCTTCGTCTGGTCAAACTTGTTCTCTCCCTCAACTGCTTTTGGTTCGCGAGGGAGTTTTACCAACAAAATCTCGGGAGTAGCCATGCGAACAAGAATAGGCCCCAACTATGCGAACCTGTTCGTTGACTACGCTGAGGCCCAAATACTTTCAAAACTCAATGGTCCCACTCCCGAACTATTTGGTCGTTACATTGATGACTGTATTGGTGCGAACTCGCTCTCCCGCAAAGAACTAGAGTCCTTCCTGTCTTTTATCCAATCCTTCCATCCTGCCCTCGTATTCTCCTACACCGTTTCCAACACTTTCGTCGCCTTTCTCGACATTTCGGCTAACATACACAACTCCGCTCTCACTATATCCATCCACTACAAACACACCGACTCACATTCATGCCTCAACTTCTCCTCCCACCCTACTCCCACCAAGCTCTCCTTCTCCTACTCCCAATTCCTCCGTCTGCGCAGGCTCTGCAGTGACAACCATGACCTTGAAACTCAGTCTCAACTCATGACTCGCCACTTCATCCTTCGTGGATATCCCCTCGCTACTATCCACACCACCCTTGCCAGAGCACGATCTGTGAACCGTGCCTCTGCTCTCTCTCCTTGAACCCACCCTGTCGTTGCCCGTCTCCTGTTTCCCCTCACCTACTACTCCTCTACCCTGCCCTTCCAACGCACCGTTCTCCGAGCCTTCCGGCGACTCCAGTCCGACCCATCCACTTCGCACATCTTCCCCAACTTACGTCTTCCCTCCTTCAAATGAGCACGCAACCTATGTGACGTCCTGGTCCAAGTTTCTTCCCTAACCCCACCTTCCAGCCTGGCTCGTTCCCCTGCTCCCGCCCACGCTGCCGCACTTGCCCCTACCTCTCCAACACCACCATCCTCACAGGCACACATCATCGTTCCTATCATATCACTGACTCCTTTAGCTGCACTTCTAGCAACGTCATTTACTGCATCTCCTGCTCTTTCTTTCCTTCTCTGTACATCAGTCAAACGGGACGCCGCTTGGCTAACCGGTTCGCGGAGTACCTCCGGGACGTTACACTCGGCAATGAATGACCGGTTTCGCGCCATTTCCGCTCTACCGATCATTCATTACAACACCTGTCCGCGTTCGGATTGTCTTTGAACAGGAGCCACCCAGACTCCCGCCTTCGCCGTGAACAGAATTAATCTTCTCTCTTCGTTCCTTTGCAACACATGGCCTCAACTTCCCTCTCCTCTTCATCTGACTCTCCTCTTCATCTGACTCTCCTCTT
>NC_068997.1:39189112-39189422 GCF_001194135.2 Octopus bimaculoides
TCTCCTCTTCATCTGACTCTCCTCTTCATCTGACTCTCCTCTTCCCCTCTCTTCATCTGACACCTACTTCCTCTCTTCACTCCAACCCACCACTCCTCTCCTCTCTTGCCCTGGCACCTACTTGCTCTCTTTACTCCTACCCACCTTCTCCCGTCATTGATATCCCTCTATCCACCCCTATACATCCCACTTCCACGTACCCCTACCCCCACATCCTCACCCCACCCATATCCTCACCCACATCCTCACCCACACATCCTCACCTCACACCCCACCTCACCCTCACATCCCAACATCCCAACACCGCTAC
>NC_068997.1:39190457-39192093 GCF_001194135.2 Octopus bimaculoides
AGAGAGAGAGAGAGAGAGAGAGAGAGAGAGAGAGAAAGAGAGAGAGAGAGGGAGAGAGAGGGAGAGAGAGAGAGATGATTTCCAGTTTGACGTGCTTCATTTACTGAAATTGTATATTTGGTAATTGCTCTTGAAATCTGAGGGTAAATTTTATATAATTTTAAAGTTAACCCTCTCTAATTTTCCCTCCATTCTCCACTCTTAAAGTGACATATGGAGCAGAACTGCATTTTTTTTTACCCGAGTACTTATTTGAACTTGTGAAGTTGCTGATAGAAACCCCAATTTTACATAGTAGAGAATATTCATATAAATGATTCTGCCAGAACAATTAGCTGGGAACTTTTTGTCCCTATCATCATCGAAAATGTGATGTTTTCAGAGGATGAGTTTACTTAATAGAATTTCTCTTATCAGGATTAGAAATTCAAGACTTACAGTTCTATTTTCTAAATTCAATTTTCGTCGATGGTTTTAATGAAAGCAATCATTAGGAGATATTACATTAGATAGGTTTGATTAATAGTTGAAGATATTTGAAACAAGGCGGAGATTCCAGCTAAATGTTATAACATTCTTGATGTCAATAGTCTATTAATTCCCAGCTTTTGAAGTGTTTGGAGTCGTACTAAACTAATTTTGCGAGTGGGAGAGGCGCGAGATGATTCTACAAACTGTATAAACAAATTTGATTTTGTCTATTAAATATTTAGAATTATTTCAGATAACAAAACAAAGGGAAAAATCATACATTAATAGAATTACCTACTGGATACAGTAGAATACGGTTTCGATTTGTAGTTGCATCTCTTTCAATTCACTTATATATATAAATGTGTTTGTGTGTATGTGTGTATCTATATGTATATGATTCTGAAAAGTCAAGCAAATGGCTGCATTAAATTCACTAGTGTGCGGGATAAATAAACATTCAGTATTCTGGTTTTTCAAATCCTAACTCTTCTACATGTTAAGCAAATAATTAGAGAGGCAGAAGATAGGAAATATGGAAATGTCCATAGTTGCGTTATAGAAATGGGATTTTCACGTGTGTGGGTGGGGTAAAAATGATCGTTGCAGCAGCCATTTATCTACACTAATCATTGCCTGTAGATGTGAAAGAGAAAATAGCAATAAATACGGTGAGGGGTAGGACAGTTGTGCCGAACAACACAACCAAATTTTCGAGTAATTTAATTAAATTTTAATAAAAATGACAGAAATATTTTTAAAAATTACACCTCAGCTTATAAGAAAATTGAGAAAAACACACATATATAACGAGAAATCAAATAGCAATATAGAAAATGAGTAGATGACATCAAAGAAAATGATGATGATGAGGGGAAGGAGGAGCGTAAGCTAAGGGGGGTGGTGTCGAATAAAATGATGAAGATGACGATAATGATGGCGATGATTATGAGGAGAATAATAACAAAAGTAATATAGCTGCATTGATAATAAAAACATCAACAATTACAACAGCAGCAACAACAACCATTATAACGATAATGCTTTTTTATTATTATTGCTGTTGTTATTGTTGCTATTGTTGTTGTTGTTGTTATTATTATTATTATTATTATTATTATTATTATTATTATTATTATTATTATTATTACAAGGAAGGAATAGT
>NC_068997.1:39193039-39202079 GCF_001194135.2 Octopus bimaculoides
CACACACACACACACACACACACACACACACACACACACACAAACGCACACATATATGTATATATGTATATACAAATAATTAGAAATAAATTTCCATTCACGCATACCTACACATTACATTTAATATCAATGCTTTCACACACACGTTAAACTTACATTTGTGTGCAATTAAAGAGAAGCTTATATTTACGCAGGCATATAGTGAATACATATTTATATGCATGCATGTTTTCTTTTTTTCTTGCCCATATGTGTATAATAACACAGATATATACGATCACATATTCCTGTTTGAAAATGTTGTTATTAGAAAAGTATATTCTCTAATGCAGCACATCTAAAGTAAGTTTATATACGAAATAATTCAATATGACATATTACTTTTTTTAATAGTTACTATAAAACACGAATGCAGATAACAACTCCTACTCTTTTTTGTAGAGTGATAGTAATATCGAGTTAATCGCCATAGAAAGATTGTATCCCGAGTTATTTTCTGCAGAGCAATTGTAACATTATTTCTGTGGAGGAATTGCAATATTGAATTTGTTGTGTAGTGTAAATGACCATGGGATTGCATCCAGAAAGTTCCCCTCCGAGGCACAAATCCGAGCAAGGTTGTTTTGCGAAAGACCAGCAGTCCCACATGCATACCGATCTCCCCTCTCCACGCCACCAATGTTGTTCAAGGGAAAGGCAAACGCCGATACAGCTTGGCACCAGTCTCGTCGCAACTTATTTCTACAGCTGAGTGAACTGGAGCAACGTGAAATAAATGTCTTGTTGAAGAACACAATCACAGCCCAATCTAGGAATCGAACTCACTACCTCATGACTGATCCCGACGCTCTAACCACTGAACCGTGCGCTTCCACCAGAGCATCTATATAACCATTATGGTGAAACGAATGTAGGAACTTTAAAATATTGAGAAGAAACTTTACTCGAGTGCTACTCCTGTTGTCGTTGAGTGACATGAAATGTTTTACTTTGCGAATCAAAACTGAGAACTTACAATCGTGAATGAAGCACCCTAATCACAAACTCTAACTATTGAGGCACGCGCTTCCACTGGGTCGTGTCAAATGCAGTCAGTGTAGAGTAATTATGAAATACTGTCCATTTTTGTGCAGTAATAGTAATATTTAGACGTTTCTTTAGGCTTTGTAGTACAATCGAAAAATTATATGTTTCTTTAGAGTGTTTATAACTTCCAGTAGTTATACATTAATTGTAACATTTAATAAGAGTTCAGGCGGCGAGATGGCAGAATCGTTAGCATGCCGAGCAAAATGGTTAGTGGCATTTCGTCCGTCTTTACTTTCTGAGTTCAAATTCTGCCGAGGTCGACTTTGCCTTTCATCCTTTCGGGGTCGAAAATATATACAGCAGTTGAGCACTGGGATCGATCTAATCAACTTAAATCCTTCCCCGTACTTTTTTTTCAAATACCATCCTGAGTGATATTGAAGAATTTGATGACTGTTTCTAGTTTATCAAGTGATCACATACATCTTTTACTATCTCGGTTTCCTTCAGTCATTTTAGGCGCGACACTTCTTACCCTCTTTTCCCTATTACACTGCCAATTATTAGTTTTCATTGCGCCAGTTTCTCCGATAGCAATTCAATAATATTAGGAATTTCTAATACTGCCACAGGACCATACATTTCAGGGATATGGTTAGGTACAGTTCACAAAATTCACCGCAGTACGTCACTGCTATTAATTTTTTTCAATTCGGAAGAAGTGAAGGGGAGGTTGATCTTGTCAAGATTTGAGCCCAGGAAGCAATCAGTACAGACTCCAAGGCATCTTGTTAGAGTTTCTAACTATTCTGGCCAAATAAGTTGTTTTGAACTTATTTTTCTATCAACTTTATATTTTAAACAAAAATATATATATATGCATATATGGGTACAGGACGTCACATGAAATACGTAAACAACAAGGCTTTGGTCGGCCCGAGGCTATAGTAGAAGACACTTGCCCAAAGTGCCACGCAGTGGGACTGAACCCAAAGCCATGTGGTTGGTAAGTAAGCTACTTACGACATAGGCACTCCTGCGCCTATAGCTACTTACCACACAGCTACTCTTGCGCCTATATATATATGACGCACATTCAAATATGCTTATACGTATATACATACACACATACACACTCACATATGTATTGACACATATAATCTTATCGTTGTTCTTCTTGTTGTTTTTGTTGTTTTGGGGGAGATGTGGTGTTGCTATTTGCTTCCCAAAAATGATAGTTTTTACTATCATCGTCGTCGTCGCAGTCGTCGCAGTCGTCGTCATCCTCTTCATCATCATCATCATAACCAATTCCACGACCTCCACCAAATGTCCATGATGTTGCAGATGTTAACGCTGTCTATACATACTGATCCATCTCTGCTTATTTTCTCTGTCTTTCTCTGTATATATAACGACGGGCTTCTTTCAGTTTCCGTCTATCATATCCACTTACAAGGTTCCGGTAGGCCCGATGCTATAGTAAAAAACACTTGTCAAGGGTCCACGCAGTGGGAGCGAACCTGGAAGCACGTAATTGTGAAGCAAGCCTCTAGCCATACACTTACACCTGCGCCTATTGTATATCTGCTAATAACATTAATGCATGAGAATGGTCTTCTGTTCTTAATATGCACAAAAGTCTCTGAATTATAATATTCAATATAGTTTAATGCTCAATATAATAGCAGCAGCCAAGATAGCTTATTCTATTTTGAGCAATAATATGTCCGGTGAAATATGTCCATGAACCTCCTCTTTAGTCTTGTACTCATGATGTGAGATGTTTCGAGCCTTCGTAAAAAAAAGAAACCCAGTGTATTGTACTAGGAAGCTGAGCTTGAAGTACCTTTTTTCATTGTCTAGACGCCAAAGAAAAAACTGCATTTTTCTCACATCCCGAAGAAATTCAGTCATGTTAACTGTAAAATACTTGATTGTCAGAAGATGTAAAGCTTGTTACAGGCACGCAAATCCTTTAAAATTTCTACTTAAGGTCTCGATTATAAAAGGTTTCTTGCATTAAGGTATTTTATGCTGAGAATTGAGTGTTAATGTAGTCTAATAGATTACATATGAATATATAGTTTAAGTAGTTTTCTTTTCTAAATCTTATGTAAGCATGTATGTTAAAGCCTAATTTCTAGCTAAGCAAAAATTAAAAATATTGTTTATGTGTATCTGTAAAATAGAATCCTGTAATACATAGCATGTCAAATAACTAAATACTTGTTTATTATATATAAGGTATAAAGCAGATTAAAAAAGGGGTGTTCCTTTCAGTATCATAAAAGTTAATTTTAATTTAAATGGTTTCAACTTATTTGTTTGGATGTGTTAAAGTCATATCTAATTTTAATGCACACAGATATCCTAACTGCTTATAAAAGAAATATCTCCACATATTTAAGACTAAGAAATGTCTAAATTGATTAAAGCAAAGCAAATCTTTAGAATCAACAGAAATGTTTCCTCAGTGTACAAATGGCATCGACCTACTTCTTGAGAACAAGTATTTGCTAAATAAATTTGACATGTTGATTAATAACTAATACTTTCTTGGTAATATTTTTGTAGTAAATACATGAACAGATATTCAGAAGTCCTTACTGGTATTATGATGGCCAAGTCTCTCTCTAGGAATTTTTCCAAAGTAAGTTAATTGCTTAAGCAGAAAACGAAACGTCACCAGTCATTCAGTTCACTGGACTGCAGTCATCCCTCACCACATGGCGGTTCACCTATCGCGGTTCACGTATCGCGGTTCACGTATCGCGGTTCACGTATCGCGGGGGGTTTTGGGACGTAACACCCGCGATTGTCGAGGGATTACTATACACATCGTTTTCTATAGTGTTTGCCACGCGCAATCTTAATATGAATACTCACCAACACAATACCTCAGAATATTTGTTCGATTTTATAAGACAATTTATCTAAAACTTTGCCGTAAAAATGTATATTTTTAGTGTGACGGATTAAAAGCATGAACGTCCTTTTACGTTTGTTTCAGGGTTAAAATTCCTTTTACACCTTTTGGGAAAACTGCTTTTAATAATATTTCTTTATAATTTTAGAAAAAAATAAACATGACTTCAGCATTTAGATATATCATTAAATTTAAACAATATTACGACAATAAGTTACTGATAGATATATTGTGACTTTAAACTAAGTAAACTCCTTAACTTGAATTTATTAGTTTGGCTTCAGCATGGTATCAGTTGAGAATGGTTCATATCAAATTTACTGGAATTTGTCATTTTTTTGACATTGACATAATTTGGTAAAAATTATCAAATCTTATTGTGATAAAGCGTAAATAAAATCGAATAAAAATATTGTCAAATAGAAGAAAATGGTTCAGTTAATTCATTTTGGTTAGCATTTGAAATTTATTATTGAGAATGGCTGGCCTTTTACACCTTTTTGTGGCAAATCATTTTTGGAGACTGATTGCGAAACTTATTTCTAACTTCAGAAATTTCTACTTAAATATTAGTGTTAATATAATTATTCGTATGATTTTCCGAATATCAAAAATAAATTCAGAGCACCAATATTATAAAACTACTTTTTATTTTTAATAAATTTAACATCTTGACATTTGGCTAGAATGAACTTATAACAAGTGAAGTAAACTGAATTTTATTTTTAATAGAAGAAAGTGCGTCACATTTTGAGAACAATGAAAATTGCTTTAATATCAATTGATATGTACGTAGACATAATATTTGTCTATAAATTTAATACTCAAGTTAAACATTTCCTGTCTCAACACTCGTAAATAAAGCGAAAATATCAAAATTCAATCAAATATTAAAAGCTATTTTAAAAATAACGAATATCAATTTCACATGGATTTGATTAAAAGCAATCAAAGGACGACAATAAGAATAAGTTCAACGTAGGATTTATTAATGTATATATAAAACTATGAGAATATCTTTGTCAGAAATAAACTTTTGTATTTCAAGCATGAATATATGCTGAAAATTCCTCAATGAACTCGATTTTTCATCAGAATATTTTACATTTGATTTGAAAAGGTCAATAAAATATCTTTCAGAAATAGGGTAAAAAAATCATCACGGTACCATTTATTATTAGAAGATTGATTCTTCATTTGAAGATTCATTTAAGATATCAACATTGAATTAATCATTGAGTTGATCAACTGTTTCATTATTGAACAAACAAGGGAAGCGTTATATGATCACTCAACTTGTTAAAGATAGCAGTCAACTCTCCGCCATATGATACTCTACTTTCTTCAAAGTTACATACTGATTGGTGTAGCTATTTACGGACAGGTTACGACTCAAACTTCTTTACTCGATAAGTTTGCTAGATCAAAGCAAATCTGAAACTACATAACCAGTAGAACAACTATTTTTTCCGTTCACCTATAACAAATCAACACAGGCACAGGCGTGCCTGTGTGGTAAGAAGCTTGCTTCCCAACTACATGCTTCCGGGTTCAGTCCCACTCCTTGGCACCTTAAGCTAGTATCTTCTACTATAGCCTTGTGAGGGCATTTGGTTGATGGAAACTGAAACCCGTCGTTTATATATATATATATATATATATATATATATATGTGTGTGTGTGTGTGTGTGTGTGTGTGTGTGTGTGTGTTTGTCCCCCACCACTGCATGACAATCGGTGTTATTGTGTTTACGTCCCTGTAACTTAGCGGTTCGGCAAATGAGACCGGTAGAGTAAGTACCAGTCTAAAGCCCTTCAAAGTGGCGATCCAGCTTGGCCACACTCAAATGATTGAAACAGGTAAAAAAATGAAAAAAGTAAAAGATTGAACACTTTCAGAGATACTGCACATTTACAAAAGCTCCATTTCACCGAAGCATACAGTAAAATTTCGTTGCGACAAAAATAAACATAAAATAATACGAGAGAGAATTTCTACATAAGGGCACAGGGAAAAGAAATGTTCACCGTTACTTCAGTTGTCGATCTGTATAAGATCTGTACTCATTTAATTGTGAAGGAACTCTCCTCTCCAGTTAGGAGCATTAAGCACAATCAAATCTATAGTATTGTTCTCACATTAGACAATGGAAAACTTAATCTGTTGTCTACTACAAGGCTGTAGATATCAGATGCTTTCACTGTTTCATGTTTGAACCTGAATTCATCAATTCGCCAAAATAAACTTTTTACTGTGAGTCCTGTTTTCGAGAAATAATTGAGAATATTTGTACTTTTATTCTATATAACATTGATTCAGAATTCACAAATTAAATGACTTTTACTTTGTTCAAAATTAATCTGGCATTCGTTTACTAGAAGTATTCCTGTTATAATATGGATTGAGAATATCAGGTTTTCTCCTCAGCTCCATGGAAAAATTGATTGACACAACTGACCTCATTCAGAGCCACTTGAATATGAACTTCACCAGATTCAGACGCACTTGAATATGCAGTCACATACTTAGGAAGTTCGGCTACTATCGTTTCACATGCATCTGCACACACTATCATAACATATTCACGTTTACAACAGTTTAGATTCCATCTTCTTGTATCTAAGAGGCATATTACATCCACTCTTCTACACACGATTTTCATATGTGTATTAAAAAGAAATACATGAATGTTTTCTTATTCGTAATACATTTTCCTATAACTCTGTAGAATCTGTCATCATCCATAACAACAAGATTCACTTGTATTCTCATCCACTTGTTACATAAGACACTTCCTATGAGTGAGTATTATTAATCCGTTATTTACGATAAGACTACAGATATCGAAAGCGTGCAGTGTTTCTTGCTTGTACCTAAATACATCAAATTACCCAACCGACATTTTAATGTTAGCTCTGTCTTAAAGAAATAATTTAGAGCACATCTATTTTGATACTTTATACATTGATTCTACGTGGTCTGATCAATAACTATCTGGACTGTTGCTATAGTAACGAAGCTAATGCATGCAAAGTAAGCCGCTTGGCACAGATTGACCTTGAACTCTGCTGTGCATGCGCACTAAGTTTTAACGTTCTAACTCACTTCCGCTGTTTACAGCAGTGCATCAAAGGAAGGTGTGTAGTGTGTGATTGTCGCATTGACCATGACAGAGAAAGTTGTCATGGCGATACCTGCTCAGAGACCTACGCAAGGTTGCCGAAAGTGTATAGAGAGGAGTGCATGAGCTGCACACAAGTGTAGAATGGTTCAGGCGTTTCCAAGATTGCCGAAAAAATGTCGATATGGACCCTCAGTCAGCAGAACTGAGAAAAACATCGCAGACGTGCGTGCAGCTGTGAGGCGAAATCGTCGAATCATCATCCGTGATAACATTCTGTTCAGTCCATTATCATTGAAACTTTGGGTATAAGACGCGTGTCTGTCAAGTTTATGCCAAAACTGCTTTCAGCTGACCAAAAAGATACTCGGGTTTTTGTCGCACAAAATCTTGAATGAGTCGAGAACGATTACAACTTTTTGAAAACCTTGCGTAGGCCTCTGAGCAGGCATTGCCAAGCTTTTAGTAAAATTTGATGCAGATCCTTGCTCAACATTCTCTGTCATAGTCAATGCTACGATCACCCGCTACACACCTTACTTCTAAGCAATACTGTAAATAGCGGAAGTGAGATAGAACGTTAAAAGTTAGTGCGCATGCATAGCAGAGTTTAAGGTCAATCTAAGCTGAGCGGCTTTACTCTGCATGCTTTAGATTTGTTACTATGACAATAGTCCGGATACTTACTGATCAGACCACGTACATTCTCAAAAAGGAAAAAAAAACTTTTCACTTAATTTCGTGAGGGCCCTCTTGGTAGGGCACAATACAGCGCTGCGACCCGTAAAATCAACCCATGCCTAGGTGTACTTGTATAGAAATATGGTTGATCTTGTATATATATGAACTCTTAGATAAAAATAAACGTTGGTTAATGCGCAAGGGATAAGCACCTCCTCGGTGATTAGTTATTTGGTTTCAGTTCTCAGCCGAAATTATTTCATTTCCATAAAGTTCATAAGGTTGTTCTTTACAAATGAGCAAAATGTGTGAACGCTTCCTAACTGTATACTTCACTCCAATTAATATTACGATGATTGGAGGTGGCGAACTTGCAGAATCGTTAGGAAAATGCTTAGCAGCAATTTTTCCGTCTGTATATTCTGAGTTCAAATTCCACCGAAGTCTTCTTTACCTTCCAACATTTTGGGATCGATAAAATAAGTACCAGTGGGATACTGTGTCGATGTAATCAACTTAGCCCGGCCCCCAAAACTCATGGCCTTGTGCCGAAATTTAAACCAATATTAGGATAATTGTTTCAGTTAAATATGGTAAGTTTAAGGAGTAGAAATTGGTATGTTTATATATCAGAAGACAGTGGTTAAGTTCTCAAATCTCCATTCCAATACAATTTTGATAACCTGAATAAATCGAAATAAAATAATTTTATCAAATATTTTTACGAAAAGGAAACACATATTCCAGATGTTGCACATATTTATAGAATAAATGCCTTTCTATCACTCCAACTGTTATCACAACGATCCATTCCCTCTGCCCACTCAGCTCCTACTCAGTCGCTCACTCCATCTTCGTCGTCTCACTCATTCCTGCCACTCAAATTTTGCCCGTATTTTCTTGAATACATATTCTTGTGTGCATACATATTAATCTATTCATCTTTCCGAACATTTCTGTGTCTGTCTGTGTGTCCGTCTGTCTCTCCCTATATATATAGGTGTATATATGTATATCTATCTATCTATCTATCTATCTATCTATCTATCTATCTATCTATCTATCTATCTATGTGTATGTGTATATACATATATACATATATATTTATATATAAAAAGGTATGTATATGCATGCATATGTATATATATATTTTTATATATAGGTATATATATACACATATATACATATATATATATGTATATACATACATCTATATGTATGTATATACATATATATATACATACATACATATATATATATATATATATATATATATATA
>NC_068997.1:39202232-39206892 GCF_001194135.2 Octopus bimaculoides
TAAATCAAAAGCGTTCTCCCCTTCCTCCCGTCTGCCATTCTATCTGCTTATCGTAAAAAATATCTATGTTTGCACGTGTAGACAAATCTACATATACACTTCCGTAGATAATAAACGCATACCTTGATATATTGATACGCATTTACCTATATATATATATATATATATATATATATATATCTTCACACGCGCGCGTACATTCATACATACATACGTCTAAGATATTTTGCTAAACTATTATTAGCATTATTATTATTGTTGTCGTTGTTGTTGTTCTCATAATTACCCTTGCTGATGGTTTTGTGGTTATTATCATCATTATCCCTGGCGCCGCCGCCGCCTCCGCCGCTGCTGCTGTTGTTAAGGCGGTGAGCTGGTAGAATTGTCAGCACGACATTTCGTCCGTCTTTACGTTCTGATTTCAAATTCAGCTAAGGTCAACTTTGCCTTTCATCCTTTCAGGGTCGATAAAATTAGTACCAGTTGAGTACTGAGGTCGATGTAATCGATTTACTTCCTTCTCCGAAATTGCTGGCCATGTGCAAAAATTTGAAACCATTTTTATCTTTGTAATAATAATAATCATCATCGTTGTCGTTAATTCGGCGAGTTTTGCAGAAACATTAAACCAGCGGAAACATACCAAGCAGCATTTTCTTCTGACTCTCAGATTTTGTTTCATGGTTGATAACATAAAGCGCCTGTCAAACACTAGGGGCTCATATACTCTCCTTATTTCCTCTTATTAATATTACTTGACTTGCTCCAAAAATCGATTCAGCAACGGACGAAGAGCCTTGCGGTATTTGTTTCGTTTTTTTTTTACGGTCTCTGTTCAATTCGCGGTGAAGTCACCTTCGCCTTTTATCAGTTCGGAGTGAATAAAATAGCATTCTAGTTTTTTTTTTTGCTTTCACATATTCCATTTTAATTATACTACATATAAATTCAAAATATAATGTGTTTATTTCATCTGTTACAAAGGCATATCACAGAAAAAAACAGCATAGATACATAACATTGATGGAACTAAATTACTTGGATAATACAATACTCACAAATCATAGTACAGCAGATAGTTGGAAGTGATTATTTTGGACGATCTTGTGTACTTTGCCTCAGGGATGCCGCGCAAGAATATCTAGCAAAAGTCTCCTGTCATGTTGGGGTTCCACTTGCCTTGCTAGTTGCTCTCTATCTTAGTAATATCTTGATAGAACCTTTCCGGAGGAAAAAAAGTTGAGGTGGGAATGGAGAAAGAGAATTTTAATTGACATTCGGTATCCCATATCCTCATAAGACTGTGACAGCTTCTCGATACACTCTTGGTAATCTAGTGTCCGTGTGTTACCAAGGAAGCCATGGCAGACTGACTTAAACGCTTCCCGTGCTCTAAGTTCCTTTAAGGTAAGGAGCTTCTCAAAGTCCTTATCCTTCAGCACCTCTCGGACCTGAGTTCCGACGAAGATGCACTCTTTGAGTTTTGCAGAACTCAGAGCTGGGAACAGATTGAACAAGTGCACATGACAGCGTGCACAGAGTGCACAAGACAGCGCCATTTTTATCCATGGCCTTCAGAAATTCTTGATAACCAAGCTTGATATGAAGAGGAGGAAGAAGCACCTTGTTCATATCCACCAGAGGATTTTCTCGAACACTGTGTTTACCAGGTACGGGTGTGCTCCTAGATCCTCAGTCCTTCTGCTTGTAGTGCTTGGACACAACCCGACTGTCCCAGAAACAGAGAAATCAACAATACTCTGTGAAGCCTGCTTGCATACCCATAAGGAGCCCAATGACCTTGAGGTCCTCGCAGAGACTCCACTGTTACTAGTTGTACGTGACAGCTTCCAAAGGGAGCTCCATATTGTCATACGACTTCTTCAGATGGACTGAATAGGCAATGAGAATGCTGGGGTATTTACTCCCATTGTGCAGGAGCACAGCCTTCAGACTTCGCTTGGAAGAGTCTATGAAAAGCCACCAGTCTGAGGAATTGTGTGGAAAACCAAGAAAGGTGAACAAGCCAGAGACATTTATGTAGTAGTACAACTTGTTTTCAATGTCAAAGAATGAAGCAAAGTCCTAGTTCCGTGTCCTGAAACTGGTGATCCTCACATCTGCCTTGACTAGGTTCCATTGATTAAGCCGGGGTGCCAGGAGTTCTGACTACTGCTTAAATAGATACAAATCACGGGCACAGTCATTCAGGTCTTCCTGCATGATCCAGTGGCACTCATTGCCACTTGCTCCTGAGTCAACAGAGACATTGTCTTCAGAAGAGATCGACTTGGCACAATCTTCCCTTGAAGGCATTTTTTCATCTGATGAAGGAAAAAATCTTTATTTGCTGGGAGATCATCTGAGTAGGGAACATGTCTCATAGCTGAGGGAAAGTTGGGATATTTGATCTTTTTTCTAGAAGAAGAATTTAAAACTTATATTTGTTAGATAAAAATAACAATCATCTGCATAGTTCCATAACTCTCTGTTGAAGGCTGCTTTCTTGCCGTTAGACCATGCAGTTAGTCTATTGTAATAGAGTTTATAACATGTGTAGAGCCTAGGATTTGTCCTGATCTCCAATTTTACAGTCAAAATAATGAAAGTAAGCAGTTCTCAGGAGGGAAGTAATTGTTTGGTGCTGTGCAACTGTCGTGAAATCTCCCCATACGTAGCAGAATGAATTTACCTGGTTGATGCATCCTTGGTGTTCTGAAGTACCTGAAGCCATTGTAGAGATATGTATCATATGTATCACAAAAATCTTGGAAGCAAAATAAAAATTGATCATATATATATGGTTACACGAATAGTCGCAAAAATCATAATAATGTATATCTCAAAAACTAGAGGTGATGAGTGAAAACTGGTTTTGTATCTGAAATCAGCATCCCAAAATTAGGCGAGAACAACTATTTTTATGTTCGCCTCAATTTCTCTGCAAGCCAGTGTAATTTTCATTTCCTTTTTTGATCATTCCAAGTGCTTTTATAATCACTGGTATTGTAACCGTCTTGAGATGTCACAGTTTTAGATTTTAATCAATAGATCTTTATATTTTCTGAGCTTATCAAATTCTTTTGCCGAGATATTATGATCACAAGGTATGTTCATGTCAATCAATAAACGGATTTTATTGTTTTGGTCTTTCACAACATAGTCTGGTTTATTAGCTTTGATAGACTGATTTGTGTGTACTAGAGAATCCCAAAGAATCGTTACATCTTTTACTTATTATTATTACTATTGAGTGAGAGAGCAGTGCATGCCATCAAAGTGACACTGGTGTAAACTATACGATGCTCAGTATACCCATCATGACTACCCGTTTGATAGGGGTACACCAGGCACATGCATCACAACTATATGTGCGTGACATAGTGATCTCATATCAAGATAAACAGCGCATGACCTTGTAGGTGGGGCCCAGTTAAATTTTTCTTCAGGTCGAGTATCCCATCCTGCTCAAAAGCTCCCTAAATAAGGGTAGTTTAAAGATGCTGAACAAAATACCCATGTTTCTAAAGGTGAATTATCCAAACCCCAAATAATTCCTCTCAACACATGGCTATGGTGTTCCACCACCAATTCTGCACGTGATCAGAGATGCACATATCGTTAGCCACCAAGGTACATGCTCAACTGGTTAAGGTCAAGCAACTGACAAACAAATTTGTGATATTGAGCAGAATATTTGTTGTAGCCCATCTTTTATACCAAGACAAAACAATGTACATGATGACACTTTCAATCAGTTAAGATCAGAAGCCATGAGAGCCACTGTCTGATACGGCATCAAGGCTTTTATTATTATTATTATTATTATTATTATTATTATTATTACTATTTTCTGCTTATTACATTTTATATCTCTTTATCCCAGGTTTTGGAGCTCCCGGAGTCTTGCATGCGTAGCGGGCTTACTACCTGTAGCCTACGGTACCATGCTATTCGTTCTTTTCAGCTATCTAACACTTTCCTGAGTATTCTGGCCGTGCGAAGGAGGCAAACCTTTTGTAACAGTTCTGCTGGGCACTCTATTCCAATTTCCTTTATATTCCTCTTGATGTCTTCTGATACTGTTCCCACGGACCCTACAATAACTGAACCTTCTTTATTTTCCATAGCCTGGCTATTTCGTACATAAGAGGGTTATATCTATCTATCTATCTATCTATCTATCTATCTATCTATCTATCTATCTATCTATCTACTCGCCTTCTTTCTTGACTATTCGTGGGTTAGAGAGGCATGCAACATCAACTATATAGCACATCTGGTGCACCTTCTCCACCACCACTAGATCCAGTCTGTTATGCTCTAGCACCTGATCTGTTTGGATTGGGAAACTCCCAAAAAATTTTATTATTATTATTACTATTATTATTTTTATTATTTATTTATTTATTTATTTTTAATATGCATGTGACAGTCACTTGCCGAGACACACTCAGCGTCGTGAGGCGAGTAAAGGATAAGAGATGTTACAGTATGACTGAGAGCTTGGGGAGGGGAAGTAGCGAAATATCTTCATGTAAAACATCACAGACATTTAAATGGATAGGGACTTTCTAAGGATGTGGGCAGTACTTGTCAGTACAATCTTTTGGATTTCTCTGAGACATGGTTCTCCTGGGATCGTATTATTATTATTATT
>NC_068997.1:39207039-39212055 GCF_001194135.2 Octopus bimaculoides
GACCTCGCAGGTGGGGCCCAGTTAGAATTTTCTTCATGTCGAGTCGCCCATCCCGCTCAAAAGGTCCCTGAATAAGGTTTGTTTAAGGATGTTGAGCAAAACACCTATGTTTCCAAAGGTGAATTATTCAAACTCCAAAGAATTCCTCACAACACATGGCTATGATGCTCCCCCACTACTTCTGCTCATGATCAATGATGCACATATCATCAGCCACTAAGAGACATGCTAAAGTGGTTAAGGTCAAACAATTGACAAGCAAATCCGTGGTATTGAGCAGAATATTTGCTGTAGCCCATGTTTGTTACAGCCTCTTGCCGAGATACACCCAGCGTCTAGAAGCGAGTGAAGGATAAGAGATGTTACAGTATGACTGAAAGCTTGGGGATGGGAGGTAGTGAAATATCTTCATGTAAAACAACACAGACATTTAAATGGATAGGGTCTTTCTAAAGATGTGGGCAGTACTTGTCAGCACAATCTTTTGGATTTCTCTGAGACATGGTTCTCCTGGGATCTTATCTAGATGTTTCTGACATCCCTTTTTTATTATGCCCAGAGCATATACAATAACAGGAACAGTCCTCGTTTTAAGATGCCACGTGATTTGTATTTCGATTTCCAGGTCCTATATTTACTTAGTTTGTCAAATTCCTTTATAGATATATTTTTATCAGTGGGAACACTCACATCTATTAGTGTACAAGTCTTTTCTTCCTTTTCTTTAATAATTATGTCTGGTCGACTAGCCTGGATCGTTCTGTCAGTGTTGACTGGAAAGTCCCAGAGGATAGTGAAATTTTTACCTTTAATGACTAGCTCAGGACGATGTTCATACCAATAAGCAGGAGTGCTAATCTTTTGGTGTTTACATATTTTCGAATCTAAATACTGTCCTACCCTATTGTGGTGATTTTATATTGGTTGGTGTCAGCACAGGATACCCCGAGACGAGATGATCTATTGTTTCGTCAAATGTGTCGAAAAATCTGCATTTAGGGTTAGAACCGTTTTGAAGAACGTTAGCCTGGTAGCTTTTGTGAGCAAGCTTTGGTCTTGGGCTGTCAATAGGAAACCTTCAATTTATGCTTTCAGTCCTCAACCTCTCAGTTACTAATGGGTTGTTGATTTATCTACATCAGCATTTCGACTTCGAAGTATATACTGTCCATGCAGAGGCCTCTGGATCCATCGCTCCTCAATTTGTTTCTTCCCGTTCTTCTTTGCAGTCTCCTTGATCCATTTCGCTTTGTTTTGTGGCAGTGGTTTCAGGTTCTTCAACTATTAATTAATATCAATTTCCCCTGCGAATTTGTAAGTTTCCTTGGCAATCGAATGTGACATTTTGCTGCTTTCGTGTTTGCACACAAGTCTCAGGTTTCAGTCCTTTGTACTAGATAAGTACCTGTTCATTGCTATTGTGGAGGTCTTATAGCACAGTGCTACCTGCATCATTCCTCCTCTCCCGTTACTTCTAGGTAGGTACAGACGATCAATATCTGCTTTTGGGTGGTGAATGTTCTTAGAAGTTATTATTTTCTCGTCTACCTGTCCAGGCGTTGGAGCTCTGTAAGATTCCAGTTAATGATGTTAAAACTTTACTGGACTACTGGAAGTGCTAGGGTGTTAATGGCTTCGATACGATTTTAGAGTTGAGTTCAGTTCAGTTTTTAGTATGAGTCTTATTCTCCTCTAATATTCTTTTCTTATTTTTGCCTTCATAGTAGCATGTTGTATACCATCTCCGTTTATCCCCAGGTATTTGCAATATTCTTGTAGGTCAAGCTCCTTGATGGTAGTGTCGGTATCTAATTTAATGGAAGCTGTTTGCCTGAGCTTTCCACTTACAAAAGTTGTTTTAGTACACTTATCAATGCGAAAGTCCATCCCGATGTCATTGCTGAATTCTTTAACAGTTGTTAGCAGCCCTACTAGCTCTTCGTCATTTCTAGCAAACAGCCTCAGATCGTCTATATAAAACAGATGGTTTATTGTGGTATTGTAAACATTGAACCATACCTGGTTTTATTTAGTTCGTTTGAGAGTGGGATCAGTGCCATGTAAAAGATTAATAGGGAGAGGGAGTCACCTTGAAAGATGCCTCGTTTGATGTTGATGTTAATAGTTTGGCTCATCCCATTATTGTTGTTTAGAAGGAGACGTGTGTTCCACTTGTCCATGCTACTTTGTAAGAATATGGAGATGACAGAAGAGATCTTATATATTTCAAGAGTTTTGAGTATCCAATTATGTGGGACACTATCAAACGCTTTCCTGTAGTCTATCCATGCCATACTTTGGTTTTTCTATTTGATCTGGCAATTCTCTACAATCATTTTACTTATGAGTAATTGATCTTTTCACTGATAAGAATTCTTTTTACAGCCTTTTTGAGCTTGTAGAAGGATAGATCTCTGTTCAAGGAAAGCGTATATTCTGTCAGTTAATGTGGATATGAGTTTGTTTTGTGGAGTGACTTCTTAAAGTACGTCTGTTGTATGTTGTTATTCAGCCCGGAGCTGCTGCTGTTGCTTCTTCTTCTTCTTCTTCTTCTTCTTCTTCTTCTTCTTCTTCTTCTTCTTCTTCTTCTTCTTCTTCTTCTTCTTCTTCTTCTTCTTCTTCTTCTTCTTCTTCTTCTTCTTCTTCTTCTTCTTCTTCTTCTTCTTCTTCTTCTTCTTCTTCTTCTTCTTCTTCTTCTTCTTCTTCCAGACAATGTAGTGAAAGTAGAGATGTTAAATACTGAACTATTATTGTAGGTAGATGAATGTCTATTGTTTGAATGTAACAAGAAACAAAATATTAATATAATTTCATCGAATATATATATTCCTCCTGTGCTAATAAATTAAAGCATACACATGGAATGTTGTGCAGAGTTAATCTCTGATAGAGACTGCGGAACTAAGACGCAAGAAAAAAATCAAAATATATAAAATGTTGCTCTTCGAGAAGTATGTACGACAGAAGTAAATCACGAAAGTACTTAACAAAAGATTGTATGCAGCTTAAATTGCATTAAAAGGCAAATGCGAACCGAAATAGAATGATCCATAAATGCATTTTATAAATTTCATTTTGGAAAAAAAATGGTAAAAATATAGGGGTGGTTGTCAGGTATTTATTGGAATTTAGATTAATAATTTTTGGGCAAGGAGATAAGCTTTTGCATGATGCAATTTCTCCGAGTCCCCAAACGATAACCTTTGTCGCAGAAACTGCTAGCTAAGATTAACTTTATGCAATTTCTACAGAATTTGGTTTTAGGTGAAATAAGTTCATACAATAACTCGTTACTAGATCATTGATCGCAAAGAATTTTCATGTTATGAAATGATTTTAATATAATTTCATAATACCGTTGTAATATGCATTAGCTGATATGTTAATATTATTTAAGCAGTAACAAGAAGAAACATACTTCAGGGCAATCAGGTTACCGTGTTTTTGAAGATACAGAGAAAAAGGTTATATGCTTGTTATATGAGTGTACGACATGGACTCTAGCAAAGCGTCTTGAAAAGAAAATTGACGGATCTTATACAAGAATGCGTCGAACCGCTGTGGACATCACCCAGAGACACCCTACGAAAAGACTTCTCGACGATAATTTACCACCAATGTCACACGTCTTCAGAGAAAGAAGAATGATATTCGCTGGACATTACTGGAGAGCAAATGATAAGATCATCAACGACGTTCTTTGGGAACCGAAGCATGGGTACGCAATTGTTTGTAGACCACATCGAACCTACATAAAGCAATTTTGCGAGGACTCCAAATGCACCCGAGGAGACCTACCACATGCAACGGTGGACCGAACGGACGGGAGAGAACGAGTCACGGTAACCCGTGCAATAAGCACACGCTGCTGCTGATGATGATGCCTGTGGCAATGACTCAAGGATTCATATACTTGGAAGGATTGTCCTTCTCGGCAGTGAAAACTAAGGTCATAATGCAAGGTACTTATTACTTTATTACATAATATAATATGTGTCAACTCAATGAAGCTGAGGGCAATTTTTAAGATAATTGAGCAAACTCTTTCTGGCAATCCTCGAGCAAAAGTTGCTCTGTGCTTTCAATGCATTTGTAACAATAAAATTATAACCTTCTACAAATGTTCTATTAAGGTCGCCACACGTTTCTACACTTGATAATTTCTAGTTACATGATAACAGCCCAGTGGATGTACACGTAACAGGGTATCATAAAAATCTTTTCAATCCTTATCACTTTACTCTCTTTTGAAGTTTAATTCAATGCTTCTACCCTTTAGAAACGACATTTTATCTGACCTAACAGACCATTATATTGCTATTATGGCAGCACCATTCATATCCTCCCTACATCTTCCTTCCTACTCCTACCTCTTCCCTCACTTCTCAGTGTTCTTTCCTCACCCTTTTCTCCATTCTATTGTCATCATTTTTTATCTCTTGTGCCACCTTTTTGTCCTTATTTCTTACCATCAACCTAGTACCTATTTTATCACTATATTTCCCCCCTGCTAGATTAGGATATCTATTTATTTACACCCGTCTGTTAATTTTCACTAATCTACATTATGTATATGTAGGCACAATACATATAAATGCTTCTAATGAACACTGTATCCCAGAAACAGCTGTAAAAACCTACTGGCACTTTCCATTCCCTTCCGAGTTTTATGATTAGTGATTCCCTGGATTCTTACTTACCTATCTAGATTGAACTTACACAAAAGACTACTCAAGTTTTCCTCTATCTCACCAATGATATTACTAAATTTATTAATGTATAAACGACTTGATGTCCACCTTAATTTTATAATACACACATGCACTGACACATTTATAGAAGTGCAGGCGCAGTTGTGTTGCAAGAAATTTGCTTCTCAGTCACATGATTCCACTTCGTAGCACGTTGAGGGATTTCTTCAAATCTAGCACCGTGCTTTGTGAGGGGGTTTTGTACACGGCAATTGAAAGAAGCTAGTAATGTATATAGCTAGTATATATATATATATATATATAT
>NC_068997.1:39212799-39215383 GCF_001194135.2 Octopus bimaculoides
ACACATACACACACACACACACACATACACTCTCTCTCACACACACACACACACACATATATATATATATATACATATATACGATAGGCTTCTTTCAGTTTCCGTCTACCAAATCCACTCACAAGGCTTTGGTCGGCCCGAGGCTATAGTAGAAGACCCTTGTCCAAGGTGCCACGCAGTGGGAATGAACCCGGAACCATGTGGTCGGTAGGCAAGCTACTTACCACACAGCCACTCCTGCGCCTATTGTGCATTTACAGAAAATACCGAACCGTCTTACATAGCTTACATAGGATGTTGTTTTTAGGAAATCCCAATAAGTTATGAATACCGAAATTGTGAAGTCATTTACGTATTAACATGAAATTAACTACCCGATAGTAAGAATTCAATAAAGTAGCCCCGAAAAGGGCTTTAATGTGTTCCCAGTGTATATAGAACTTACAGGAAAAAGATATGTATGCCAAAATTGTGAAGTATGTCACGTAATAACATGTTAATCAGATATGTGATAATAACAATTCAAAGTAAATAACTCTGAAAAGGGCTTTTGTGCGTTCCCAGAGAATATTACCCCCAGGAGCGCTAGTGTTGAAATAGATTTACTATAGATGTAGAAATAAACTGAGATTTAGTTTTACAGTAGGCATACAAATGAATTTGCGTATAGGTTTAAAGATAAAATGACATAGATTATCAACACATTTACAACACTTACGAAAACATCAACGCAGCTATCAATATGAATTAAGAAAATGTTCCTACATGTAAAAAGCGTGTGACCTGTATGAATACAGTGCAGATTGCAATGTTATTGATAGATAAATAGCGATTTCATTTCTGTCTGTTTGTTTGGTTGGTTGTTACATAGAGTACATCGTTATAAAACATTAGCACATCTATCAATATAAACTATGAGGATGTTCGTACATGTAAACAAGGCGTGACCTTTGTGATGACAGTGCATTTGTCTAAAAGCAGAACAGTTCTTCATGCAGCGCTTGTTAATTGGCTGAAGTGACATGAAAGGCATCGTCATTCATGATATATTCATGAATAAGTCTCTAACCGAAATAAGTGGATCTATTATTTAGGAAAGTATTATTTACTTGTTTAAGGGTTGTACTGGGTAAATTGCGAAAATAATTCTAACAATTCAAATATTAAAAAATAAACATACTTGATTTATACCAAATAAAATCACTGACCTTGCCTGACAATTTCTTGTAAGAAAGTCCACGTAATGTAGAATGCTTGTTTAATAAATCGAGAAGTATTTATTATACATTTTTCATTTATTATATACAGGAAAATGAATGGGGTATTTCCCTTGGCGGCTAATGGTTATATATGTGAATCCCTTCTAGGGGCCGTAGCCACCCAATTATAGATTTTGCTTCCATCGAACCAACGTCGAGTATACTTACATCCAGAATAAAAAAAAGAAGCTGTTCACTCCTGCCAGCATGGCTAAAGTGTCAATAATGTCTAGCGGCAATGTTGATGCGCAGCTGACGGCATTGACCGTGGAAAATATCACAGACTCGTGTATCCTCGATCCTCTCTGGGTTCCACTGCCAAATGTCCTGCTGGGTGAAATTTCACTCCATTGCCTGCTCACACTTCATTTATCGATACAACTCTCCTTGACTTTTCTTACTCCTGCATCATCTCCTGCCTCTCCCTTGTGTTGGTGGTGTCACTGTGGGTTCTTGTAGTGTTTTCAATTCCTGTCTTGCCCTCTGCCACATTCCCAGGAAGGTCATTGTGTTTCATTCCCTCCACTGCCACTGGAGTGCTTTAGCTGCCTTGATTACCTTCTATTACCTCACTATTCTCACTGGAATCATTGCTGTACCAGACATTTTGATATCCCTCATATCGGTGTACTGTAGAGGTTCTCTTACACGTGTTATTATGAATTCCTTCCTGATACGATTGAACAGATTCCGTACATCCCAAACCTGCTTGAAAATGTGAAATGCCCAACCACTTGTAAAGATGACAACTCACCATACGCTGTAGTCAGTCACTCGCCTATCGCACCCTAACGCCTAATAAAAAAATGATACATTTAGTGGATGTTACAAAAATATACAACAATAGCCAGAAAAAAAAAACTAATAAAATTTGTAAAATGAAATAAGTTTGTACACAACAAGAAGAGGTGAATTTTTACATTTCGCATATGAATCTCTCATTTTTTCGAAGAGAAACCACTTTTAATAAAAGGCATTACTCTGAGAAGCTTGTGTAGGTATATACAATTATTTGAACTCCATTGGGAAGTATTTGGATTCCATGTATAGCATTTCACAAACACATACGTTTGTATGTATGTGTCTTTATTTATATTTATATACATACATATGTGTGTGCATGTTTGCGTGTGTCTGCTTCATTAAAAAACAAGACTATGTTCCACTTCTATCTTTTTTATTACATATTTTCCATATTTTCGTATCAATTTCTAGCAGATATATATGCGTGTATGTATATAGGAAGTTATAAATATAATAAGCTAATAAATACTACCTATATACATTTAATGTATATATATATATATATATATATATATATATAT
>NC_068997.1:39215544-39218032 GCF_001194135.2 Octopus bimaculoides
TATATATATATATATATATATGCATACACACACAATTGGAATAGTTTTTGACAGTTTTCTTTGAAGCCACTAAAATTCATATTGATGTGCATACACACATTCTTCACAAGGTTTGTTTTTTTTTCTTCCCCTTCTATTTCCTCACTCACATTGTTTTCATCCCTCACATTTAGACCCCATCTCCGATTAACAAACTTACATCTATACACGCATACACAAGCATGCATAGAAACAAAGAACAATTTACATTGTTTAGCTTATCAACAAGACTCATTTTAATGGAAATATTTGATTGAAATATAAAGCAAACTGAAAGCCTTTTCAATTTGAAACTTTTTCTAATTAATGGATCTGTACAACGAAAACCCCCACTGGCAATATACTGATCGGTCCTAGCAAAAATTAATACTCAATGTAAATAAAATCCCATCATTACTGTAAAACAGTTGGATGGAGTGTATAAACAAATGAAACGGTTCTGTTTTATCTGGCTTTGTTTTAGTTGTTGATAACAATGAAATAATATTATCATTCTTTAGCAGAGCTTAGCTGACTTTTAAACAACGTGTCCTATTCAAGACGCCTACTTTCAAAAACCCAATAACGGTCAGAGGTTATTGGATACTTTACACATGTAACAAAGATATTGTTCTCTTGGGTTTGCGCATGGCTTTCGATAAACAAATATGTAAAGAATAATTAGTAGAACTGACGTAATTTTTTTCTATAATGCGTTTATTATTTGCTTGCATAGACGCATACATGCATAATATTCACATCTCTACACGTTTACACACATAATTTTTAATATTTACATATTCATATGTTTACATACTGTATTTACATGCAATTTTAGACAGTTTTATGTGCTTCTTACTTCAAGTAATTTATTGTATAATCTAATTCCAATACAAGATA
The DNA here is from genome assembly GCF_001194135.2 of Octopus bimaculoides. Lineage (NCBI taxonomy): Eukaryota > Metazoa > Mollusca > Cephalopoda > Octopoda > Octopodidae > Octopus > Octopus bimaculoides. The sequence continues at coordinate 39,216,463 of NC_068997.1, forward strand.
ACTTTGGGTGTATTTTGAATCGTAAATACTATTTAATATACATATATACATACAAGCACACATAGAAACACACATAGACACATATGCATGTATACACACATATATCGGTTTTTCTCTATCTCTTTCGCCCATACACACCTCAAATATATTAATATATAATGGTAATACAATGGACAATTCTGATTAGCAGTGTATTGGTGTATTATTGCTCTCTCTGTAAGTCTCGCAACAACACTGATATGCAAATGTTCTTAGCATGTAAACCAAGAAATATTTTCTCTATAGCAGTAATCTGTTTTTGTCTCAACATTATAGCATTGGAAATAAATGAAGTCTGATGTTGAATTTGTTGATCTAAAATTACAGCCAGTCGAATATCTACACCGCGCTGCCTTGATATGTCTCCCATGCTGTATTTCATTTATATGTATAAAACACATAAATGACAGGTGGATTCTCTGCATAGACATACAAAAATACACACACGGACATACGTCAAACCATTGAGTTCAAACGAGTTCGCAGAAAATTGTATCTAAGATTGAGTTCCAATTTCCACATGAGAGTATTTTCTTTAATTTAATGCGCTTCCGTCAAAGATGTAAAAGCAGATCCTGTCACATTCTTTTGAATATCAAGCAAGTAGGTCTGACCATCCTTTGGTGGATAACCCATATGAAAAGTCGTTAACCAATTACTGCATTAGATGTCCGTATGCATGTACGTATTTATGTATGTATGCGTTTGTATGTATGCATGTATGTATGTATGTATGTATGCATGTATGCATATATGTATTATGTATGTATGCATGCATGCATGTATGTCTCTCTCTCTCTCTCTCTATATATATATATATATATATAATATGTGGACCCATTGATACCGACACATTTTTCTCTCTCCCTTTCTTTGTCTCTCTCTCTTTCTCTCTCTCTCTCTCTCTCTCGCTCTCTCCATTTTCTCCTCTTATAACAAAGAGCGTAGGCTCGAAACGTCAAAGACTTTTCCATTATTCCCGATCATCAGACTAATACACCTGCTTGTTGTTCCCTTACTTCTCTCCCTCTCACTCTCTCTCTTGTTTGCTATGCATTTGAACCATGCATACATACACACACAGACACACACACACACTCACATACATACATACATACATACATATTAGCAAATAGCAACAGAGACAATTCGCAAATATAATGAAAATATCTGTCCGTGCAAATTTTAGCAAAGAGCTCGATGAAATGAAATAATTTGATTTCACTATGATATCATAAAATCTACAAAATCGTATAAAAATTTAAAAAGAAGACATAAAATTTAAAAGAAGACATATTGAAAATGTTGCTGGATATGAACAAGATCTTAGCAGCATAAAGTTTGTTAGTTTTAAAGACGCTGATTCTCACTCAATGTAGAATCGTTGTATTTGTAAAGACCAGCCGAAAAGCCATGAAATTTAATTGTACTCACACACACGCATACATACACATACGCACATGCATACATATGTACATACAACCTTACATACAAGTATACATAAACACACACACACACACACACACACACA
>NC_068997.1:39218605-39219519 GCF_001194135.2 Octopus bimaculoides
TCACTAAGTCTTTTAATAGACATAAGAGTCATGCTACAAAGAACAAACCATATCTTTTTAATAAATTTATCAACTGTGCAGAGTCGCATTCACAAAGTGGATAGTGAAGTTAGCTATGATGATATTTATTAGTCAGATTTTAATCGAATATATCTCTATCATCTCGAAGACAGGTACCTCCTGTGAGGAGGGATAACATTTTGGAAAGTGTACAATTAATCTCTGGCTACATCATCAATAGAATAAGTAACAGAACAAAATTGAAACAACTGCATTAGAATGATAAAACAGTAAATCAATTGTGAGAACGAAATATATGCATGCGGACAGTGCTTATGAATAAATGTATTGCATTGGATAATGATATGTGTTCATATTATCAAGAGGCAAGGAAAGATCTAACAGTATGATATCTAGAAAGTCTAAAATAACAGGTGAGGAGAAAGTAATCCCGTATCGAATTATTTTGTTGCCAAATAATTCAAACTTTGCTAAATATAAACAGATCGTTGATGAGACAGGTGCCACCGAAATATACAAATGATAGATAATGAGAAGTTAGAGGGTAAGTTGAAAATGAGAAAGCAAGTTAACAAAACAGCATCAAAAGGTTTTGAATATTTTAACAACTGAAAATAAAGTTGATAAAAATGTATTGGCCAGCAGGTTGTGCGTACAATAATTTCCATAAAATTTGGTGAGAGCAGATATTCTTAGCTTCAAAATAAAGAAATACTTTTGTCAGAGTTCGTGCGGTTAGAAATATCAAATTTTATGGGTAATTCGCCGACATACAAGGTGCAGGTGTGGGCGTGTGTGAAGAAGTTTGCTTTTCAACCACATGCTTCTAGGTTCAGCCCCACTGCGTGGCACCTTGGGTAAGTATCGGATCGACCAAAACCTGGTGAGTGGAT
>NC_068997.1:39219677-39228595 GCF_001194135.2 Octopus bimaculoides
GTGTGTGTGTGTGCGCACGCGCGTATGTATATATATGTGTGTGTGTGTGCGCACGCGTGTATGTATATATGTGTGTGTGTGTGTGTGTTTCCTCCCACCCCGTTTGACAACTCATGTTGGTGTGTTTATGTGCCCGCATCTAGGCTTTAAAAAATAGGTACTGGGATCAATTTCCTCGGCTAAAATTTCCTCAAGGTAGTGCCCCTCTTCGTTTCTATTCTTAGTATTTGAAGATTTTTGCAATGAAGCTGCATCGTAAAAATTCCAATAAAATATATAACAAACTGATTTTCAACTGAAAAATTCATTTCCAATCGGCACCAAAATGTGGGCGACGAAAATTTTCTATCAAGTGGAACGATAGAATAACATTATTATTTATCAATATCACAGGTAAATCAACAAACTGTAAATTTGTGAATACAACTATTAACCTTTAAATTAGTTTGGTTTGATCCTAATCCGTCGTAGGTTTGCAATCAAGTAAATCAAGCGACATTTATTTCTTATTTATGGCGGTGAAAGAAGTACCTCGGGAATCGAACTTGTAATAACAATTCAATTAATCAGGCATTTGATTCCTATTTTACGGCTGTCGTTAATTCCTACCATCTAGAAAAGTATGTTCATTTATGACCTAAAATGAGTTCTTATCCTTTCCCAGCTAGCCACTCTGGTGAAAGCTAAAGAAAAATGTCCAGAGTAAAAGGCATTTCAGGTATCCAAATATATTCTGGTTTTGCTTCTTTCTCTACAATAATTTTATTAAAGTTAAGAAAAGTATAATTTCTGCAATATTAGAGAAATTAATGCTGCAAATACACCCCCACCCACCGCCTCTGATCTATTCCCTTGAAAATCATTGAACCTCACTTAACGAACGACGGGCGGAAGGAGAGAGACTTATTTTGGTGAGATTAAACTTAATTAAATTAGAAATGTATAAACGTGCATGTATCGGAAGGACACACACACACACACACACACACACACACACACACACAAACATACCCACACACACACTAACTTACAAAGATAGTTATACAAACACATAAACAGTCATAGAACGATATGAATATACATGAACACGTGCGTGTAACCTCTAAAATACAATCTATTCTACTAAAATACCATCTAACTCCTCTGAGAAAACACAGAAAAAATATTTGTATGTATTTCTAAAGATGTTAGCCATCGATTATACTCTATTTATCTTGGTTTAACTCCTAGTACTAATAATTGCACCTAAAACTAGAACTGAACTGACAAATCAACTGAAATTATCTCCTTGTATCAACATTGTAAATGTCTTTCATCATAATTTTCACATTCAGTATATTTTCTTTCTATATCTAATTAGATTTTCTTAAATTAAGCTCACTCTTTTGATTGTGTAACGAAGCAAAATCTATCTAGTTGTTCTTCAACAACACACGTTTATTTAACGGATAATTTAATCTCGGTAAATCTGTTAATTCCTATCATTCTTATGTTTATTTGTCGATCTCTTCAGATTTTTTCGACTGTCATTAAGAGTAGACACGATCAGCAAGCACCTGCTGTGATGTATATCTCCTCCAGCCTCTCTATACAACTCGAGAGAAATAGCTGAATACTTAAAGTCTGTTCATTTAATGCCCCTAACTATATAAACACACATATTAAAGAATCTGTACAATGTAATCTTTGATATGTGTGACTTTGTTAGCTTTTCTTTTGCTTTACCACTGTATTAAATTCCGTAGAATATTGCCCGAAGTGATAGCAATTAAAGCAAACTAATGTTAATAGGCGTTAGGCTAAGTTTGCTGCTTTGTAAAGGTGGCAATAGGTTTTAAACGAAAGTCTGTAATTTATAGAAATTACAATTATATATTGCCAACTCAACTGGAAGCGAATGTTCTAAAATGAGAAAATGGATTCGGTGAAAATGATAGAATTTCATTTCGTTTGCCCATGTGACACTAAAAGAATCACAAGCCCGCCCCACTGTGACCGAAGGCTAAAAGTTCATCGACTGGATATCACTTAATGCCAGGAACAGAGGCATAGTCTTATGGTGTGTATGTATGTATGTATGTATGTATGTATGTATGTATGTATGTATGTATGTATGTATGTATGTATGTATGTATGTATGTATTTAAGGAGTGTTTAAATATACATTATATGCATATGTTTGGCTTTTTGTTATTGTTTGTATATATATATGTAGCGCTGTGAGCGTTTATGTACCGAAGTATTGATTCTGTGTAGATATTTATAGTTTTCGTAAGTTGACGTCTATGGGGATTTTAAAAATGATGCCCATAAATGATTTTTTGTGAAAGTATGTTTTGTGTAATATGGCGAGATGCTTGTACATATATGTTTATGCCAGCGTACATGTGCACGTATGTATGCGCGATTGTGTGTAGATCTTGTTTGATTATGTGTACGCGTGTCTGGAAATGAATATAAAACTATAAAAGCGCAGCGTGTGCCCATATCAATCAGTCAGTTGATTCACATCATTACATGCCAGTGATGATCCCTAAAGAAAATTTGACAGATTGCGTAGAGTGTATGTGGGAATAGCCATATAAGCTTTCATTATCAATCTTTGCTTCACTCTGTTTTGAAGCCTTGTAGCCATTTCAGTGATACATTTCAAAGAACCTGTACCCATGTCATCCACTATTTACGTTAATCAGTAGGTAAAGTTTCCCACATAAAGAATAGCCTTCTGCTCTTAAACCTGGTGCTTACAACAATTATGCAGCTATCCAGCAACTTATGACAGACAAATAATAAATAGATAAATAAATGAGATTATTCTATGCTGTTCCGTCTTACAGAAAATCACTATGTCTTTCAGGCATGTTTCCACATTATTAACTTTCATAAAAAGCACGATGTTCTAATTAGTGATAACAATACATTAGGGGAAATTTTGAAAACCACTGGCCACAAACCTTTTCAGAAATATTCTCGTACGTTCAGTGACACACATTTACTTCAATAACTGAGAGATTACAGCATTACAAGCTTACGGCATTACACATGCACAGACACACATGTGCATACATACATTCAAACATGCATACAAATATATAAGTGTGCGTGTGTGTTTGTGTGTGTGTGTGTGTGTGTGTGTGTATGTGTGTGTGTGTGTGTGTGTGTGTGTGTGTGTGTGTGTGTGTGTGTGTGTGTGTGTGTGTGTGTGTGTGTGAAGGCGCATACCTTAGTTGTTGGGGTGTTGCACTCACGATTGCGAGATCGTGTGTTCGATTCCCAGACTGGACGTTGTTTTCTTGAGCAAAGCACTTCATTTCACGTTGTTCTGCGAACATTTCGTCATCTGTACAGATGATGTCGATTTGATGGAGGGGGTGAGCTTATGTGTGCACAATTTTTTCATCGCTATAAAAAAAAATCATCCGTGTGGTTGTTCAGCAAGAAATTGCCGAACCTTCATACGTCGTCTAACGATGGGAGAGTCCATTATATATATATATATATATATATATATAGCTATTGGCACGTAAGAAGTGTACATTGAACTCATGAAGCTCCGGTTTCAAACTACTGCACATAATCTTGTGTAAAAATTATATATTAGCAATATAGGCAGTATCAATACCGAAATGTAATATTATCATCACTTAAACGTGGATAAATTACACTGCTGTAGAGACCATTAGAGAAACTCTTAGATCGGTTTTGGGCGCAAAAAGCACACCATACGCTGGCTTCCGCTAATTTACCTTAAGAGTACCTTAAGCGTATAAGCCACTTAAGTTGTAATACCATAACAATTGGTTAGTTGGTCGTTCCCTTCACTGAAGACCTGGAATTCATCGAAAAGGACTTGAAATAAATTAACATACACAAAAAGTAGCGTACACATTAAGCCTCTACAAGTTTCGGCTTGCATCTGTAATGTAATGGAGAAAGCTACTTATTTAAGTATGTAACAATTACTTAAAGAAAGCAATTCTTAAAGGCTTGACCGTTTGGAAATTTTTATAAATTCATGTTCCAAGAAATTTCCTGTAATTTCAATTTCTGAAGTTTATTGAATATTTGAACCAGAAGCTTTCCTCTAATTTATATATTCGTTACATTCATTGCAGAGTAGATTTCATAAACAATATTAGCACGTTGCAGGCGAAATTTTCCGTTTTCATTTGCAATAGTCTCTCACTCTCTCTCTCCCGCCTCTATTTTCATTAATGATAATTTAATATACTTTCATTTCAATGTTTCCATTTAGAATTTTAATTCGCTATTTACAAAATCCACAGTTTCTTCTCTATACGTAATGTAAAAAAATATTTATTGAATGAATGAATGCTATAAGACAACATAATTGTATAACTGTGATGTGTCCATGATATAGTACACTATTATAATTTAAAAAGAAAAAAAGTTATTTTGTTGGTATGGTTGTTTGGAACGCTTACAATATGTGATCACTTCTATTTCTAGCACGCTAAATGTGCTAGGGTTACCTTGAAGTTTCGTTACATTACAGATATATTACAACTACGATAAATAACTGAAAGAAATACTAAGCAAGTGAGATTTTTTTATAAATTGAAGTTTTCAGGAAAATTTACTTTCTGAACTTCCTTTCATTATTGAATATTTCAAGTTCACAAATTTAAACATTCGGTACAAGATAGTTTATCATTCTTTTGCTTGAACCCGCACACTTCGTTAATTTCCGTAATTTTTTTTCTTTATTTACATTTTGCACGCCGTGTTCATCTCTGTGTATTTGTAGTCAGTCACACACGCACGATTGTGTTTTTGTATGTACGCTTGTATACATTTATGTATGTGTGTGAGAGAGAGAGAGAGAGAGAGAGAAAGAAAGAGAGAGAGTGAGTTAAGGGGTGTGTTGTCATGTATATGTACATACATAAATACATATACATACATCTTTTGGTATGTATGTGCGTGTGTGTGCTTGCGTGAAACAGAGAGAGTGATGTCTAAGTAACACTCACACACATACACACACACACACACACACTCTCTCTCTCACATATACACATACACACATACACACACATGTCCATTTCATATAAACGTACATACAGCTTTCACTTTCTCCTCTCTTTCATTTTTAAACAAAACTAAATAAATAAAAAAAAAATTACGGAAATTAACGAACAAAACCAGCTGTTTATTTTGGCATTTCTGGGGGTTCAACCCAAAGAATGCCGATAGTTTTTAACAAGCTTTTATTTATACCACTTTTTTTCATATTATGTTTATTTCATTCGTTGTTTTCAATATTCTCTCTTCCCCTCTCTCTCTCACACACACGCACACGCACACACACTCACACGCACACACATTCACACGCACACACACTCACACGCACACACACACTGTCTCTCTAATATAAACACGCACACTGTCTTTGTAATATAAACAGACACACTCCAGATTTGACTAGCAGAAAACCACTCGTAGAGCGGTGTTTCTGCTAGTATATATAATTTTGATTCAGTTCTTACAAACTGCAACCCCATTCCCTATATAAACACAACCAGTTCATAGTTTAGAAATTCTTACCTGTGGAGATGATTGTGTTTAAGTAGTGAAATAGGTTGTTACTCGTAATGTGTGAATAAAATTTGAGAAATACATGCATATCCTATGTTTGCGATATAGTCAGTCCTTGATTGGAGCGAGGTCTGATTTGTCGTTTTTATCAGGGCCTGCATACATACATACATACATACATACATACATACAGACAGACAGACAAACAGACAGACAGACATGCACATGCACCCACGCACACACACACATACACACATACACACGCACACACATACACATATGCGAACTTCACGTTAGTTAAAATATGTTTGTGACTCACTTCCACTTCTAAAGACAAATTCACTACATTTACATTGGAGAAAAAAATTCTATCCAATGGTAAAAGGCGTAAAAACCCAATATCTGCTGAGTATGCCTCCTGGTGGATTCTCGGACGCTGCATTTCTGCCTCTTAAGACGTTATCAATAGAAAATTCCGACGAAAGGTAACTCTAGGCAGATTGAAAACCGTGGCTTTAACTATAACACGGCCAACAACATTGTCTGAGGTGCGCTATTAGACGGTCAGATCGGAAGAAATTCAGCAGTCAGCGCTAAGCAGTGTTTAGGCATAGTCGAACATATTTCAGTTTCTAAAAGCAAATTCACTGCTAACTGAGCCGCCAGGAGCCCCCTAATACGGAGCCTTGAAACCATGAAACTCAACATCGACGAAACACCTGCTTGATATTTAGGGAACTTGCGGAACTGAGTTACAATCTCTTTACAAAATTTTCGAAAGAAAAACTGAAATCTGCAAAATCTTAAGTTCAGTTTCTCCGTAATAACTTTAACAGCAAAAAGCGGCTAAACAGAATACAAGAATTTATTAGAACTCACAGTAATGTTCAGAGAGAGAAGCAATGAAAATAGCGATGAAATTGACTTTAAAACAAATTAGAAAAGCTGGTAAAGAATAAATAATAAATGTGTGAAAGACTACAGTAACAATAGATGTAAATGAGATATAGACAGATATAAAAACTGATAGAGAATAGATGGAAACTAAGTTACAAATTTGATTCTCAGCAAGAAAAATAAAGCATGAAGAAGATGAAATATTTAGACTAGTCACAGTTTTAATTTAGGTCATTCTTATAAGTGATAGTGGGATTAGGAAGTATATCTGGAAGTACAGGAAATATATTTAGCAATTAAAAAAACAAAACAAAAACAGTTAAGAAATGACTGATGAATTCAGGAATTTACTTGCCACAATTTCTACTTGAAAATGTAATGTCACCATTTTTTCCACGATACAATATTTATTGACATTTGTATGCAGTAATTCAATAAACACTCCCTTACTACGCTCCATTTATACAGAGGTACATATGACAGCACAAGAGAAAGAAGAGAGGAGAGATGGTGGGCGGGGGAAGGGAAGAAAGAGGAGGGGACGAAGACTAAGAAAGAGTCATATGCGTATTCCAAAGAAATGTTTAAAAGATTCTTACATTTGGGTGTCTGTATATGTGTCCGCACTAACATGTATGCTTACATACATACATACATACATACATACATACATACATGCATATATATATATATATGTATATATATATATATATATATATATATATACGTGTGTGTTTGTGTGTGTGTGTGTGTATATATGCATAAATGCATAAATATACACACATAAATTATAGCTGAGTAAATTTTATTAGTAAAATATATAATATTTCTGTGAAAACACTTTTCACGATGAAATCAGAAAATATATTTTGATACGATAAAACAAGGGTCATAAAGAAAACAATCACCGTGTTTTTATTACAACCCTTGGTCGTCAAACAGATGTGACATGTGGTGGATGATGAAGTATACAGTTAGTGAAGTGGATAATATTTTATAGCATACAGTGTAGATTTATGAGAAATATTTCCAGACAAAAAACTCAGACTAACAACGCTAAGCAAGCGACTGCAGATATATTTGGAGAAGAGTTTGTCCATTAATATCGTAAACGTGTCCGATTAGAAATTCAACATTGTATTTTCACCGATTCCAGTTGTGATATTCTGTCTGGAGTGTTTACCACGTGGATGAAAGGGAACTAAAAACATCACCTCATTTATATGATGTAAATAAACTATGCTGAGTGTAATAGATTAGTAGAATTGGTCTGGCTATTGAACAAAAATTCCGTCTGATGCTTTTATTACGTTTAACTTCTGAGTATAAATACTACTTTCTCTTTAATTCTTCCAGGACGTCATGTATACTTCAGTCATGAATATATATATATATATATATATATAATGGTTTGAAAGTTTGTTACAATGCCAGAAATTTCGGGAGGAGGCGTAAATCGATTACATCGATCTTAATGCTCAATTGTTACTTATTCTATCGACTCCGAAGAGATCGAAGGCCAAGTTGAATTTGGCGGAATTTGAACTCAGAACATAAAGAGAGACGAAATGTTGCTAAGCATTTTGCCCGGCATGCTAACAATTCTGCCAGCTCGCCGCTTTGAATATATATAATATGTAAAGAAACATACAAGTGAGCAGACCTCCAGAGAATTAAAGCCAGAAAGAAGCAAGTATCACCACCCAAATGCATCAGACTCTAAGAGGAAGCTATAAGGCTCGTAAAGCAAAAACTACCTGTAGGTGACCGGTTTTCTCTTGTTTTCTCTTGTTTTCTTCTTTTTTTCCCGAAGAGGTGATAGTAATATCGCTATCACTGGACGTATTTCTATTCGGGAGCACAAAACCGATCATTGTCACCGAAATCACAGTGCGCAGGGTGGGGTTAAACATGTAATTCTTTACCACCGCAAGAAAGTGAAATGCCAGGAGCGGGTCATTATATTCCTGTCAAAACAAGCATTCAGCTCCATTTCCAACGCAATTCAGCAACCTTCGGTTTCCCAGCAAGATCGGTGCGCAATTTCTTGCGGAAAATTGACTTAGATCTCCCAAAAGCTATGAGAGAGAATGCTATCCTTTCACTTGTTTCCGTCATGTGACAGCAGATATGCTGGAGCAACGCATTTAGTCGAAAAAAATCGACGCCAGGATTTATTCTATGGGAGTATTTTATCAAACGGCTATGTTACGGGGACGCAAACACAGCAACATCGGTTGTCAAGCGATGGTGGGGGTACAAACACAGACAAACATACACACATGCATGCATAATGATTTTTTAGATGATTTTAAATGTCTTGCCCGCTCACGTTTTTGGTATGCTGCTATATTTCATGTTGAGAACAATTTAGATCTTAATAGACACAAGATGTGATCTATTTCTAGCGCATTAATTGTCCACGTTAGTGGTCGACGTTATTTTTTAAAATGTACCTTAAT
>NC_068997.1:39229286-39229793 GCF_001194135.2 Octopus bimaculoides
ATATATATATATACATTGTTGGCACTCTGTCGCTTACGACGTCGAGGGCTCCATTTGATCTGATCAATGGAACAGCAGGCTCGTGAAATTAACGTGCAAGCGGCTGAGCACTCCACAGATACGTGTACCCTTAACGTAGTTAGCGGGGATATTCAGCGTGACACAGTGTGACAAGGCACAGTGTGACAATATACATACATGTTATACATGTATGTATATTGCTATAATTGCCCTTTAAAAAAAAAAAAATAGACATAATATAATGTCTAAAAGTTGATGAATACCACCTCTGGATCCACTCCGTTTCTTTATTGCTGCATATACACATATATATATACATATGTATACAACTATATATACATATATATACATATATGTATACATGTATATACATATGTATATGTACAAGTATATATACATGTTATATATAGACATCTATGTATATATACACGTATATATATATATATATATATATATATATATATATATATATATATATATATATAT
>NC_068997.1:39230774-39232508 GCF_001194135.2 Octopus bimaculoides
CTCCTCCTCTCTTGCTCTGATACCCACTTCCTCTCTCTCTCTCTGTATATATATATATATATATATATATATAGATATATATATACGACAGGTATCTTTTAGTTGCCGTCTACCACATCCACCCACAAAGCACTGGACGGCTATAGTAGAAGACACTTGCTCGAGATGCCATCCAATGGGACAGAAACTGGAATCATGTGGGAAGCAAACTTCTTACCATAGATTCACACCTAATTAAAGTATATCATTTTAATTGACCCAGCCGGAGTTTGCATATAGTTTCTAAAACCTCAGACAGATTAGACAAATTCATAGCAAGAACAGTAAATCAATCGATTACCCATCAATTTTACAATGTAGCTGCTACGTGTTTTAGTGTATTGTACCACAGAAAAGTACTTATCTAAATTCCAGATTCACTAAGTTTAGAATCCAGTTTTCTTGGATACAACGTAACGCAGTCAACATGATACGAACGAATTAGGGCGGTGAGATGGCAGAATTGTTAACACACCGAGCAAAATGCTTTCCTGCATATCGTCCATCTTTACATTTTGCGTTCAATTTCTACGAGGTCGACTTTGCCGGTCATCGTTTTGGAGTCGATAAAATATGTTGAACACTGGGGTCAATGTGATCAACCCCACCTCCGAAATTGCTGGCCTTGTGCCAAAATTCGAAAACGACATGATACGAACGAATGAGTCCATCCCTAATTCTATAGATTTTGTCAGCTGCGTTTCTGTGTTAGGTGAGTAAGGAAAATGAGTAAGGATACTGCATAAACCGAGATTTTAAGTGTATGTTTTTCATGATATGCTGGAGTTAGTCTACACACAACTCAGTCTCATTGGAAATTCTCTTTGCATGCTGATGATTATGACAGAGCCATTCAACAAGTTAAAGAAATTTAAATGATAAAAGAAATAATTTTAAAAAATATGTATTTTTTCAAGTTTAGACTCTCGATTTGAATAAATGCTGTAATGCTCTTGCGAAAATGGAATAATTGAGTGATAGCTTCCGACAATAAAACTATTGTTGTTAAATAATAAAGGTAAAAAAAAAAAAACACGAAGGAGAAACAAGAAATGTTCACAAACACAAACCGAATTACAAAGGCAACTGTCACTATACTAACAAAATCTGTAACAAAAAATTTTCTTTTCTAAATATTCCGATCTCTATATTTTGGGTTGCCAAGCTCAACTATTATTGTTACTGAATGTCATGTTTAATAAAAAGATTTGGTTCGTTGGATTATTTAGGAAACACAGAGAAAAGAAAATAACACCGTTTGTTCTACGATGAGATCTTTTTTTTGCTTACTCTGTATAGAATCTTTCCGTTGTAACACCCGGCTTTAGAGTGGGGTTGGGTGACAAATGTCTGTGAAAAGAATCCATAAAAATAACCAATTCTTAATCAATTCTTTTGTTCTTCACAGAACTTTCTTAAAGTTTCTCAAAGCTTCTCTCATTGATCAAAGACATCAAATGTATAAGCATTGTTTGAAACTTACGGACTATTTATTTTTCAAGAAACGATAAAAGGATTAAAATAAAATTCAGAATCAAGCTATGAAGAAATAGAATTCTTCAGAATAAAACGTTAGTAATTTTAGAATACGACTACAGGTTTCAACTAGGAAAGAAAGATATGAGGGCAATTAAACCGAGATATAAACAAGAAGGGAATCTATATATATATATATATATATATATATATATATAT
>NC_068997.1:39232773-39233589 GCF_001194135.2 Octopus bimaculoides
GAATGTAACGCTTCAGGCTGTCAAAAACATCAGTTGGCATCAGGTGTTGCCTCAGCTTCGAAATATTCTTAAAACTATTTGCTCCTCAAATCGTGCCCACAGCATTTAATCTTAAATTAGAAAAGGCTCATATAAGAAAATGACTATTTCTTTAGTTTTGAATTTCCATTTCAAATTCATTTGCTAAAAACTAATGTTATACTTCATTTTTCACTATTTGTCAAAAGCAATTACCTTGTTTTTCCGTTACTATCTTAAATGTTATATACAACCTGGGAGCATGTTTTTTTCTTCTTTTAAATTGTTTTCTGTAAATTCTAATATTAAAACGGCAGATAATTTGCTAAAATTAACCACAAAACCTGCTCAAGTTTTATAAAATATTTTGAAGCAAAATCTATATAACAAACGTTTTATCTATCTGCGTCTGTATTAGTACTTCAAAGGACATCAAAATTATTCTAGCAGACAAGCTTACAATAGAGTAGCAGAAAAAAAGAATAGTGTTATTCACAATGAAATGGATCTGTTATGTAAACAGATACTTAAAAAAAAAAAAATCTTTTCAGATGATACATAGACGCACACTTTGATGTACTCGTAGCTGCTGTATGGTCCGGGGTTCGATTGCACTGCGCCTTCAGCAAATGTACTTTATTTCAGCTTCCTCATGACGGAAGTTTTTCATATCCAGAAATTTTGCGGTATCCTGTCGTGACTGTTAATGTGTGTGTGTGTGTGTGTGTGTGTGTATGTGTATGTGTGTGTGTGTGTATCTATATGTATGTATGTATGTATGTATGCATGTATATATAT
>NC_068997.1:39233872-39247178 GCF_001194135.2 Octopus bimaculoides
GTGGAGTGGGGAGGCTGGTTTACACGGACGACTGTTGGTCTTCTATAAACAACCTTGCCCAGACTTGTGCCTCAGAAGGGGAACTTTCTCTTTTACCCTTTAACAGTCAAGTACTAAGGCTGATACAATCGACTATCCTCTCCAGACGAGTTTCTTACCTTGTTCCTGAAGAATAAATTATAGATTTGGATAACTTCTCGGGTATAATGTAAAGGAGAACCACGTCATGTTTTTCAGCAGATATAAACCTTTTCCTGCACCGCAGTGGTTCTCAAACTTTACTTTTCTCTGGCCCATATTTTGTGTCCGAAAAAATCCCAGGCCCGCATATTGAAATCCGAAATTTCTATTGGAAAAATATATCTGTTTAAAAATCTAGTAGAAAATAGAAAGTATGTTTAATGACAACAATGTTCTTGGTGTCTTGCTATCAGCTTGTCCAACTCATATTCCAAATCTTGGTTCAATTTCAGGTGTAAATCACCTCTCTTTCCAATGTGCAAAACATTTCGCTTATTTGTCAGCACATCATTTGCAGCAGAAATTCTCGCCTTAACCAGCCTGGTGATAGGAAACTATAGTAGGAATAGAACAACCTTTTCAAAGAGCAAAGGTTGAGAGGATTTTACTTCCAACCATTCCATTAATCCTTCGTTTTCAGTCTTTTCCATTAATAGATTATTTTCTTTCAATTTAAGATCTCAGGCAATGATGGAATCAACGTCTTGCTCACTTAAGACATCAAAATTAGCAATGTCGGTAATCCACTTAGGCGAATTGGTTTCGATGATATCTCTAAATTTTCTATTCGTATTTCTTTTAAGCTCTGCAAGTGGTTCGCATAGCTTGCAATGATTTCTGGAGTTGGACAAGTTTTGACCAAATTGCAAAAGACGGCAAACTCATTCGTATGTAGATGTAACTTCCAGGGGCTTGATTTATTTATAAAAGCGAGTACTTTCTCAATACAGTCCATAACAATGGCATTTCGTCCTTGCTATGTCCAGTTGGGATGATTGACATGGACAAACAATTTCATCACCGAATATAAGATCTTGGCTTTATCTTTCTGTTTCTTAGTGCGAGCCAGTGTTTCCATGCGATGAGCAAAGGTAAGAACCGTATTCCATATTTCAGCTAGACGATCAAGATAATTTTTCCTTGGAAAGCCACATCATTCCAGTGTGCATGGGAAGTGCCTGGTGATTCCTCTTCTTCGCATAATTGCTGAAATATTCTGTCATGCAAAACGTTGCCTTGGAGAAAATTCACTGCTGAAATAGCAACTTGCAATGCTGTTTCCATATAACCGTTGAGAGATTTAGCAGCAAGATGTTCTCGATGAACAATCTAATAAATGAATAATATGCAAGAGGTATCTTCTATTAATTTTGCAAAGAGTCCATTGTGTTTGAGATCTGCAGCAGATTTGCCAAAAGGATTTTTTCTCTTGCAGGGAACTGCATACAACCGAATACATAGTATCGCTTCGTGTATTCGGCAACTTCTAGATGAAATAACATTTTTTGAAGAATTTTTAATCCTTCAAAGTACTGAACATAAGTCAGTAATGAAGCGGAGTTATTAATTGTTGTCTCATCAATTTGAAATGAGAACTTTGAAACTCTTAGCTTTACTAACAGCTGTTCTTCAAGGTTTACTGCCATTTCATCCTACCAACTTCTGACAGTGTCATTCGACGAATGGATTTTCGGTGAAACGTTTATAGCTTCTTGTCCTAGCAGTTCCTTTGTACACATCACTATTGCTGGTTTCACCAGTCATTCTCAAATTGTGTGAGGCTTACCAACTTTAGCAACCAATTCACTTACTGTATAGCTGGCTCCAAGTATCTTCAAATTGTGCTCATTTGCTCTTTTCATATATGATTGAAGTGGTTTAGGTTTATTGTTCTGTTGTAATTCTGCTTTCTTCTCAAAATAACTAAGTTCTTTGCCTACGGAACCAGGTTGCCTCTGTTGCTGATGTGCTTGTAACTTTGATTTTTGTATACAATCATTCGTCATTATCAATAGACAATCTACACACTGAGACTTTTCAGAATCATCATTTGATGGCAAAAAGCCAAGTAATAAAGCATCTTGCAGGTAATTGCGCGTAATCTTCCTTTTGTTTGAACTTCTTGTGCTCATTGCGGAAAGTCGAAGGGTACTAAAATTAGAATAAAAATCAAAAAACGCGTGAAGGAAGGAAGGAAATCTTTGTCACATTTAAAATAATCAAACGTTAACTTTTAAACCAGATATTGTGTTTAAATAACAAAACTTTAATAAGTCATTAATATCTAACTGTACAAAGGTTGATTAATTGTGCTAACAGCATTCAGATGAACGAGTCATTTTAAAATCCACAATATAATTTTTCTTAATGGAACTTGTCAAATTGTAACTCATCACCTTACATTTAATATACTAAAATTGCTGGTCCCAAATTCAAAGGGCAAAAATAAGGCAAACAGATTTTGAGCAGAATACTGCGTTTTTTTACAAGTTTCAACAACGTTCTCAGGTGCTGTAAAAGATCTATCAATCAGCGGCCAATCAATAATCTACGAAGCGAGACATCATCCAACTCAAATCAGCCGACAGAGTGCGCATTTATAGGAGTATTGAGGCGTACTGACGTCAGTACGCCTATAACTGCGAACTCCATGAACATGCAGGTGTTAGACTGACATACCCTTAGAAAATAGTTACTGCTTTTATAATTTGATGCCAGTGCACAAGTGTAAAATTTCTATTACAGTAGAGAAAACAGGAATTTTAAAGGTAACATTTTTGTGGGACCACTCCCAGGCCCACTTAAAATTTTCCTTGGTCCACTCGTGGGCCTCACCGTTTAAGAACCACTGCTATAGAGCAAATTATATCGCCTTTTCTCAGGAAATACTATAATTAAATGCAGAAGCGTATACGACTATACATATGCACACAATATTTGTACGAGCATGGTGATCGAGTTTAGCCGTGTGGTTTCTTCCTGTTTAACACCTAACTCTCTATATAAAACTAGCAACCAATGGCGCATTCTCGCCCGCTCCTTTAGAAGTGATGAGCTGGCAGAACCGTTAGCACGCCGGGAAAAATGCTTAGCAGCATTTCCTCCGTCTTTACGTTCTAAGTTCAAATTCTGCTGAGGTCGACTTCGCCTTTCATTCTTTCAGGGTCGATAAAATAAGTACCAATTGAACAATGAGATCAATGTAATCGACTTACTCGCTTCCTAAAATTGCTGGTCTTCCGCCAACATTCGAAATCAATATCTGTACGGACATTTACATTGAATCAGCACTTAAACTCAGTTCTTCTTTATAACGGTTTGTTTATGAAGATCTCCATCTGAGTACGACGCTTGTCTAATGTAGGGTGTTTCTCGCTGGATACGTTAACTACACTTCTGCTTTACAGTACTGTCACTGCTTATGTATCAGTCATCACCTTAACACTCTCAAATTGTCTGTTTGTCTGTCTTTCTCTCAAATAAACTCAAAGACTTTTATATCCTTCTAATGTGTATATTTTTGTATACAAATGCCTGAAATTTTTAATTTCTCTAAATATTTGTATATACATTTTGCGCGTTTATTTTGTTGTTCTGTGAGTATGCATATATGTCCTTCAGTGTGTATATGTACATGTGAGAGTGCATCTAAATATAAGCTATTTAAACCTAGAAAGAGAGTGTAGGGATAGTTCGATAGCAATTAGTTTTTCTCCGTTTGTGTATGAAATTTTGTAAGTGTTCACTTACATATGTGTGAATGTGTATTATGATAGAGAATTTGGAAGAGTAAGAGAATGGGAAGAACAATTTAATAAAGGATGAAATTCGAGCCAGTCAGACGCAAAATTGCTTCTGTGATGTCGTACTATATCTAAGTAGAAGTTGATAAATTAATTCTCAAATATAACTTGCTAAAGCATTAAAGCGTAAAACTGAAATCAATAACTTTGAAAACTTTCACTAAGCTTTCATGACATATAACTGGGGATTTCGTTTAATTTTAGGAGAAAGAGAGAGTGAGAGATAAAGGAGAGATAGAAAAAAAAACTCCAGAAAGAAAAAAATAAAGAGAAAGATTTGATAAAAAGCGAGCATTTTGAAATAGCTGTGATTTAGATGATTTGAGCAGTACTAGTTTGTAGAGCTGTTATGCCAAATGTTTGTAGGGTAATTTCCCGGATGTAGAATCAAAATAGAAGCTTATAAAGGAGTTGATTTATTTATCTATTATTAAGGCGGCGAGCTGGCAAAAACGTTGGCACGCCGGGCGAAATGCTTAGCGGTATTTCGTCTGTCTTTTACGTTCTGAGTTCAAATTCCGCCGGGGTCGACTTTCGCTTCCATCCTTTCGAGGTCAATTAATTAAGTTCCAGTTGCGTACTAGGGTACATCTAATCGACTGGCCCACTCCCCCATAATTTCAGGCCTTGTACCTCGAGTAGAAAAGGATTTATTTATTATCGAGTCGCTACATTGCCAACCTCTCGAACTGGTTGTAAAAGACTCTAGGCATGAATATTTCTTCTTTCTCTCCGCTACCCTTCTGCTTTCATGAGACATTATCTATCTATCTATCTATCTAGGTTGTTCTACAGGACGCTCCAAGACTGTTTCCACACGTTTTCCCCGTTTAGCTCGGTGTTCCATAGTGGTCCTTAGCTCCTGTACCCCTTCCATACCAGTATCATCCAGCAAGTTCTTGATATAGGTCGTCTTCCTCCTTCCTCTCCCGCGAGAGACATTAAACTGAAATTACAGGAACTTCGTCTTCATGAAATTTGGTTAGTGGTTTGCACAGTTTCAGCATGTCCTGAGTGATTTCCAAGCGGAATTGCTTCTGCTGCTCCACCAGCACTTTGGGGACGAATTTCGCCGATACACTCCGCATGAACAAACCCTCCGTTAAAATGGAGTGTACTGATCTTGTGCTTATTCCTATTTCATGAGCAATTTCCTGGATTGTCACATGACAGTCTCCTATGACTATTCACCGAACTTTCTCAATCGGCTCCTCACTTCGGTTTGTGGATGTTCTGTCTGAGTGTGCCTAGCTCCCCACTGAGACACAGCTGTGTTTGAAGCGGTTGCAATACTCCTTATTCTGAGTTTTGCCCGTGGCATCATCGTCAAAGCTCTACTGAATCTTCTGGATGATTTGAGCTTGAGTATCACTAAGATTTAGGTAAAACGTGATGCATTGCTCGATGCATTCGGTGAAAACGAAAATCCGACGAGCGTACACTACACGTCTGTACTCTAGGCGTAACAGTCGCGAATTGATGCAGGCTACTGGCGTGACAATTTCCACGCAAGCGCAGAAAGGGTAGTGTCTCCTCTTACCCAAAGGATTCAGTTTTATTTTCGGTGGGATAAAAATAAACTTGGACACTTTTTGAACGCAACTCGTAAATATATATATATATAACAATATAAAAATATACAGTTTAAACATGGTCTGATTTTCACGGTTTTTATTATGGTATTTTAACAAAACTAGCGCTTTCATACATAGTGTACTCATCAGATTTTAAATGTTTTTCTGACAGTTGAGTTCTTGACAACTTTAGTGAGGTTGGAAGAAAGAGAAAAGAATATTAGAATATTCAGACCTATTCTGAATGGAAATGACAGCAATAATATAACAACCAGTTAGTGATGTGGATTAATAAATATAAACAAGTTATAGAATATCGGTACGCCTGGCATACCATGATGTTTAAATGCATGTGGATTGATCAAAAAGGTATTCTAAAGATTCAGCTGGCTGGACCATTCTAAGAGGTACTAAAGTTGTCAGTTAAACACATTTGAAATCTGATGAGTGTACACTTTGTAATGAAAGCGCTAATTTTGTTAAAAATACCATAAAAAACGTGGAAACCAGACTGTGCATTAACTTTATTCAACTGATATATCATTCTATACACATTCACACAAATTTGAAACAATATATGTGTGTATGTATGTATGTATGTATGTATGTATATATATATATATATATATATATATATATATATATATATATATATATATATATATATATATGTATATATGTGTGTGTGTGTGTGTGTGTGTGTGTGTGTGTATACATATATGTGTGTGTGTGTGTGTATATATATATATGCTTTTATATATATATATATTGATCATAATAATAATGCATTATTATAATTATGCGTTAAGGAAAGTGAATTCTCGGAGAAAATCCAGTATAGTCGAGCTAATTCTAACAACAATAGACCACGTAGAACTAGAACTAAGAAAGCTTTGTGGTTTAACCCCGCATTTAATATTGCCGTAAAACCAATATGGGTAGGGAATTCTTAAAGTTAGTTTCTAAACATTTTCAATCTAGTTCTATAGAATTTTTAATAGGAGAACACTGAAAGTTTGCTATTCTTGTTGCAAAATCTTCGCCTCTTTTATTAATCAGCATAACACAAAAATTATTACAAACAATTACTGTGTCAAATCTAATCTGAGGAATTGCAACTTCAAAGATATAACTTGCTGTTCGTTGGAAGGTAAATGTTTTGAAAAAGGAATAGTTTATAGAGCCAAAGTGCAAGTAGATGGCTCACAAGAATATAAAACTTACACAGGGGCTTCGGAAAATTCATTCAAGACTCGATTCTGTTCCCACCGAAATTCTTTCCGATACCCCGAGAATAGGATAGCAGCTAGTATTGCAAATCATGTCTTGGAATTAAAAGAGAATGACACCTGTCAATTTCAATATAACCTGGGTGAATCAAAAAAAAAAAAAAGACATCATCATACAGACGTGGGGCTTATAAAAGACTCATGAAATGCAATCTTTGCCTCTCAGAAAAGTTCTTCATCCTATTCCAGGATAAACATGCTATGAACAAGAGACGCGAGCTCTTAAATTCATGCAGGCACATTGCGAGGTTTAAAATGTCAATCGATAAAATACCGTATGGGCAAAATTTTTGACTTTCGGAAAATTTTGTCTGCTGCATTTGAATTTGACTTTACACCTTATAGTTTTTTTGTATTAAAATTTTAAGAAAGCTTTCGACTGTTTTAAAAATTTAAGCTTAAGTTTCGCCGAGGTTTATTTTTATTGTTCACTCTCGGATTTAGTTATGTTGCATTAATTCATTGTGAAATTTATTGTGCAATTTCCTTATTTTAACATCTTAATATTATATATAGCAGACATTTAAAAAAAAATGTTTGCTTATATACGTTATGATGTATATATTCATCTTGATGTGTAGATATGTTTCTCTCTATATTTGTGCATGTATGTATTTTGGGTATGTGTTTGTATGTATATGTATGTGTGTGTACGTATATATATATATATATATATATATATATATATATATATATATATATATATATATACATATATGTATGTGTGTATATATATGGGTAAGTATTTGTGCATATATTTATTTGTATATTTGTATGGGTGTCTATATATGTGTGTATTTGTATGTATGTTTGTATGAATTTTATGTGTTTTTTCGCAAGCTGAACGAAGTATCTAACTTTCATTAGATCCTTTTAGGAATGCCAATCATTTCACTCTCTCTACCTCTGCATATGCTTCCCTTTCTCTCTCTAATTTCCTGTTTCTTTTTCTTTTATTCCTTTTTCTCCTAAGTTGTATAAGCATACACCAGGTGGTTTTGTGCGCATGCGTGTGCGTGCGGACATACGTATATATGCATTTGTATGTATTCATGTTTTGCCTATATATGTCTGTATATGCGTGTAGCCATATGCCTACATCTGTATGTTTAGTGTATATACGTATATCATAAATTATTTGGTATGTGTATGTATTGCTAAATCTATATGTATGTTAGCCTGAAAAATTTTTAAGCGGATATCTTTTAATCTATTAATTTATTATTATTTTTACAGCTAATTATTTACCCCAGGTATTCAGGCCTTTTTTCTTGTTCATAAGCTATTTTTGATTGAAGGTTTTCTTCGATTTTTATAATATGATTTTAAACGGCAATTTGTTATTTCATGCAATCGGTTATTGAAAAGACCGTTAGCTGAGAGGATCAGCGAAACGAAACCATTTTCAAATGTGTATCTATCAAAATAATTGCATTTCTGCATATAACTTCATCTTGCTCCATTCTAAACAAAACTGTCCGACGAACGGGAATATATATTTACCTAACATCAAGGGAGGCCTCTACAGAGATGACGCCTTGCTAGTCACCAAGAGCTTAAATAAATCCTGTTTAGAACGAACTAGGAAAGATCTACACAATTTTTTCTCTAGCCTCAATCTGTCTATTACTTTTGAAAATTCCCACAAACCACTAATTTTCTAGACGTAACTTTAAACTTAGAAACCTCCCAATACTCCCCATATCACAAACCTAACCAATACCTTAAGTACCTAAACATTAATTCCAATCACCACAAATCCACCTTTGATAATACAGTTAAGGGTATCTCAATTCGTATATCTGGCTTCTCATCCACTGAGGAAATATTCGATAACCACGCCCCATATTACAACCAAGCGCTCGCTGCCAGCGGCTTCTCCCAACATATAATATACATCCCTAATACTAGGTTCAAACAACATATGCCTCAAATCACATCACAATGACATGCGAACCACCAGAATTACAACAGACCACACACACACTATACTACAACCCCAGGATAACCCAGATTAAGACAACTTAGACCCCACACGCACACATATAACACTAAGTCAAAAGCTAAAATAGCTAACAATAACGGACCATATTACGCCGCTCTTATTTCTAAAAATATAGATAACAGTACCCTTAAGCAACCAAAAAAGTGGTGGACACTGTATTCTATGGTATACACACACCTTCTCACTAAACGTTAAGAACTTAGCTAAATCTTTTTTTAATATACTGGACAGCAACTTCCCTCGTCAAGATAAATATTACTCTATTTTTAATAGATCTACCTTAAAGCTATCCTACTCCTCCACTTTGAGTTAACAGCCTCTAATAATAAACGAGAACCTCCTCTCTATTATCGAGACTTACACTTAACAACTCTGAATACACGAGCGCCCAACATACACATAGCTCCAATATCAAGACCTATACTTTAGTCCACCACGGAAACCCTACCAATCCCACTAATACTAACCAGAATACTACTACCACAGCTTCCACTACTATTACAGACAGGATAAATAACAACAACAGTAGAAATAGAAATCATAACAGTAATAATAATGTTAACAACATAGACCAATCTACCGCCATCTCTAACCTCTCTTCTGACAGTATTACCCTCTCCATTCCTGAGAATAATCCCCACAATACACTACCATGCAACTGCCGTCCTGAGACGATCTACCCTCTACAAACCCATTGCAGAAGTTCTAATGTAGTTTATAAATTCACCGTTCTCAATACGTTACAAAATTCTACAACCATATATATAGCATCAACTATAACTTTTAAACAAGGATATGCTGCGCATCTCAATTGTTTTAGATACGAGAAACACAGTAAATCCACAACACTCGCCAGTCACATACATCATCTCAAAAATAGAAATATTCCCTACATCTTGTCATGGTCCATAATAGATTCAGGGCTTCCATACCAAGGTCAATGCTCATCCTGTAAGCTATGCCTAAAAGAGGCATTCCACGTATTAAAATACAACTCTATAATACTAAAAAATATATATAAAGAGGCCCTAGGTATATGCAACCATACCTTCAAGTTTTACCACATGTCTAAATGCAACTTAAATTACCACACAGCATATATCCCGAACACCAGTTAGGTAATCCCGAACAACCCTATTTGACTTTCCATTAATTTTTAACTCTCCAATTTTATTTTAATTGCTTAATACTACATGTATGGACATGCATATGCGTGCGTATGCAGACGTATGTGCGTATTTATACAATAGCAACAACATGAATTTCTTCCATTTTCTAAGTGTGTTAAAATATTTAAGAAACATTGAGTTAATGTATCCTACTTATCAGAAAATTCTATATTTTGTGCAACTGAAGATAGCATTGCATTTAGATTGATGTAATGATTGCATTGTTCAATGAAATGTAGACGCTTGAACGGTCGTCCTGCATTACTACTTGATATCCTGTTGCTTATTTTGATATAAATATAAAATATACATGAGTAAGTACATAAATGCAAAGCAAGGTGGAAAAAAATACAAGAATACCAGGGTAGAGTAATATGAATTTTTATCAAAGCTGCAAAAACATCGCAAAGAACTGTGACTCAGAGTTTCGCGTTCCCGTTCGACGGACAGTCGTGATCAAGATTGTATAATATATGTATATGTATAGATACATTTATGTGTGTGTATGTATCTAATGACATATAGGAGTAAGTACATGTATACATATTTATATGTATAACTGTGTATACACATGTATATAAATATATACATATAGATATATATGTACATATAAATTTATATCTACATGCACACGTATATGCATAAGTCTACAGGAGTTATTTATTGAATAAGTAGCAGACTTGAAACATTTGGCACTTGTTCATTCGAACGTAATGCGGATCTCACCTTTAAACATTACATTTTTGTTTTATTAAGTTCAGTCTCTGGTGGTCGTTTTGGTACAGAAAGTCATTCAGACTGTAACTTAATGTTATAGCAAAAAAATTCTCTCCTCTCACACTCAACTTGCCGTATAACTGTGAATTTATTGTTTTCAATCTCTATACCTTCTAAAATCACATTAGGTCTTGGAAATTCATTTTATCTACAATGATACTTCGTTTTACTGGAACGATAAGCTAGCAGAGGATCATATATGTCATGTACACAGCTATCATATAGGTCCGTACACATTTCTGTAATACATTATTTACGTAGATTGTTTATAATTAATGCTGTTTGTCGACAATATATTGGCAGAAGCTGTAGAGCGTTTGAGAAAATTCTCTATGGGATTTGATTACATCCGAATTAAAATCTTTCCTGAATCCATTTTCGTGATATTTTCATGATCGATAAAATAAGTATTGGATAGATATGAGCCAATATATTAGTTCTCCTTTAGATGCAGCATTAAGAAATAAATTAACAAAAAATAGATTGATTGTTAAACTCTACGTGTAACGATAAGTTTTCCTGAAATAAATGGTCACACATTCATCAAATGTAAAAGTTATGCTCAGAGCGAACTCATGCTTTGAATCAACGTAATGCAAATGTATCTCTAAGTTCTTAGTTCAGGATCAGCTGTACTTTTTATCCCACTTCAGTCAAAAAAGTAAATAAATAAATAAATAAATATATGGGTTCGATTCTCGAACATATCTCTCTCCGAAGAATTTCTGTTTCTACTGATATCAATATAAGGTGGCAAACTAGTAGAAACGTTACAACGCCGGGTAAAATGCTTAGCGGCTCTTCGTTCGTGTTTACGTTCGAGTTCAAAATTCGCCGAGGTCGATTTTGCCTTTCATCCTTTCGAAGTCGATAAAATAAAAATAATAGTTGAACACAGGGGTCAATGTAATCGACTCAGCCCCTCCCGGAAATTGCTGGCCTTGCACCAAAATTTGAAATCCCTGTGTCAGAACACTATAAAGAATCATTATATGGAAGAAAGGACAATGAAAACGTAGTGTACAGATTCCGTAAAGTTCAAAAAAATGAAATAACTTTGTGACTTCCTCAAAGCAAAACGTACTTTCGTCTCAGAGGAAGGCCCCTGCTTAGAACATTTGCATTCTCTTTTAATGTGATTGGTAGAGCCATGCAGTAGTTTCAACGGGCTACAGTGTCTCACACATTGTTAAAATTGATGAAAGTAAAATTAAGGAAAATAATATATTCATACATAATGACAGTCGAAACATTATTCTTTATTTAATCGTTTAAAAAAATCTTTAAAAATGGTAAGATATTGAAAGCAAGTACTGTTCCTCGTACACTTCATATCGAAATAATATAGAGAGATGTGTGTAAGACAGACAGATAGATAGATAGATTGATAGACAGATAGATAAACAAATAAGGAGAGAAAGGGGAAGAGGAATAAAGAGAGAGTGAGCGAGATTAAGAAACTTCTCGCCAATCTGTATGAACCGCTAATTTATTGATATGCTTATAGAGAAATTAAAATATTCAAACGGTGAAATATGAATATACATAGTAGTTTTCTACTTCACTTTAAATTATCTGTCATTCTCATACACTTTTGACGTTAAAAATAAATGATAAATTATGGAAGGGAGAAAAAAAAGAGAATGATAGATGTATTTTTCTCTAGGTGAAATGATTGCATAAACAATAGATGTTATTGGTTAAACAAAAGAAAAAAGAGCGAAATCTAGTTACATTTCAGCAAATGTTCTTGTCATTGTATTAGGACGATGATACACAACAACTATCATATTTTACAAGAATTTATCATAATGTACTCACACACACACACACACACACACACACACACACACACACACACACACACACACACACACACACACACACACACACACACATACACACACACACACACACATACACACACGCACATATATGTATATATCGTTGTGTGCGTGTACATATATACGTGTGTGTGTGTGTATGTGGTTGTTTGAGAAAGTGTGTTAATGTTTGCAATGATGAGTATGTGCGTGCACGCTTCTACTGTTTGTGTATATATTTGATTGCATATATAGATCTACGCAGATTAAAGAAAGTGAAAGAGGGAAAGGTGTACAGTGAGACTAAATGAATAATAGAGAGGGCCTAGTAAATGTTAAGAGGGTTAAGTGATAAAGTGATATAAAGATTATAAAGGAGATTTTATGAAAAATAGACTCACACACTCACACACACACAATCACACACACACACGCACCCACACACAGACACACGTGTGAATGTATACATGTATGTATGTATTTATATATGTATGTATGTATGTATGGCATTATTCGGCATTATTTAGTTTTATTGCAAAGATTTCTTGCCTATAGAGAAAGAGCCGGTTTCTAACCTAGATCCAAGGCTCTTTCATTGGAATTTTAACATCAACAGCAAGGTATTTTTGTATGTATATATGTATGTATGTATGTATGTATGTATGTATGTATATGCAGATTTGTATATTTTGTTTTATGTATGCATTCTCATGCATATAGTTGCATATCTAGACATGCTCATATATATTTAAATGATAAACTTTTGGAAAATTTTACAGATTTTTACAGTTCCAGTGATGGATTGGATCTGCATGTGTACACACACACACACATATATATATATA
>NC_068997.1:39247782-39253262 GCF_001194135.2 Octopus bimaculoides
GTTATGAACATTTAAATTTGTCAACATTGAAACTTTTAAAGATGCTTTTTTAATTCATAATTCTAAATTTTTACCATTGATAAGCAAAAAATATTGTCGAAACTAGTTTGGATATATGTAAATCAATATATTTTAAACAATTACAAGTTTTTCAAATTTAGGTGCATTTTCAACAACAAAAATTGGCCTACACACACACACACACACACACACACACACACACACACACACACACACATATATATGTATATATATGTGTGTGTGTATATATATGTATTATGTATATATCATATATATATATAAATGTATAATATATATAACTTATATACGTAATTTATTGTGTATTCAATGTATATATATAATACATATATATATAGTATACACGCACACATACACACACACATATACATATACTTACATGCATATATATACCCACATGTATGTATGAGAATATATATATATCCTTATTCAGTTTATTTCAATATTTCTTGCCAATAGAGAAAGAATCGGTTTCTATCCTATTTCCAAGGCTCCTTCACTGGAATTTCAACATCAACAGCAGAGTATTTTTGTTTGCATGTATGTATGTATGTATGTATGTATGTATGTATGTATGTACAGATTTGTATGTTTTATGTATGTATTCTCATGCCTATAGTTGCATATCTAGACATACTCATATAGAAATGAGTTTTGTAGTTACGGTTTCTTCTATAACTACAACTAGAAAGAATTTGTTTACCTGTTGAGCTGTTGTCTTCGTTCTGGTCCTGGACTGTGTTGTTGATGTTGTGTCCAGCCGTGCGGTTTGTAGTAACTCTCTGCATGCTAAATTCAAGTTTCAGTCGAAAAATCACCACGATTGCGAATAAAAGACTCCCCCAGTTATTTCTTCTGAAGATTAACCAGTTATTTAACAAGTCTGATAGCTGTGGCTCCAAAGTTGGAGATAATATTCATCATATTTTCGATAAATAGTCTCCCACGCCAAATACACGACTTGCCGCTTCGAATGTATGATGTATATATGCATGAATGTATGTATGTATGTATGTATGTAATGTATGCATATATATATGTATGCCTGCATGCATGCATATATGTTTGAATGTATGTATGTATGTATGTATGTATGTATGTATGTATGCATGTATGTATGTATGTATGTATGTATGTATGTATGTATGTATTAAACGAAAGAATTTTAACTTTTCGCCGTTGTACTTTAAACAAATGTAAATAACTATTGTTACTTTTTACACAGAAAAACAAAATGGAGATTATTATCCTGACATATTTCGTGGTCCGTTGACAACTCATCAAAGAAAAAGTACTCTATGATTCTTTTGCTGCACCCAGTTGTACCTGTGTTGGTGTTTGTGTTTACATCGTTCTAAACCATGGCTCTTGCTTACCTTCTGACCCGTTATGGTCCGTCATATTTCATTATCTAATCGTTTAACAATTAGTACTGGTTTCGAAATGAAACATTTAAAATCCTTTAAAACGATGTCCCAGCATGTTTGTTGTTCAATAACGAAAGCCAGTAAAAAGAAGAGAATCTAGTTTATTTAATTGCTTTAAGCAACAGAAAGAAAGCTTTTCATCTGTGATGATGAATATTGCTAATTTACTAACATATTACTTATTTGTTTTCTACTGGTGGGGGCAATTGATTGGCAAAAATAACATGGTATCGAACAAGATGCACTTGTTCCGGTTCTCTACGTTTTGAGTTCAAGTCCTCCGGACAACCTTGCATTTCCTCCCTTCGGGTCGATAAGTTAAGGAGCTAGTCATGGAGTGAGTCAATGTTAGTGACTATCCTCCCTCCACTAAAACAATTGATGGTGATGTAATAGATTGATGGTGTCTCTAGAGAAGGAGAAAGAATTTTAGGAAGGACCAATATTTCATTACCTCATTACGTGGGTTTGTGTGGAGTGGGAGAATTCATATTATTTAATGATTAGAATGGCTCTTTAAGAAACAACTTTGTGCCTCACAAATTCCCCGAAAACCGCCGACAAATATTTATAGGAAAAGGGTACTGTTTCTCTTTGCATTAATACTTTTCTCACAAGAACAATCAAGTGACTTGACATCAAAATATATCATCTAGTTTTAATCCCCTAAAGAATTTAAAATGCATGGACTTCAAAAGCATTTCAATTAAACCAATAACTTACGAATATAAATAAATGTAGAACTTCTGGTTTCTTTCTGAACTGCATCATATTCACGTAGGTAATGGAGTAAACAAAGAATAGTCGGTGTTAATTCGGAGATGTCGTCTTCGTTAGCTATTATTGGGTGACTCTCCTAATCTAAACTTTATTCTAAATGAAAATAAGGCTAAATTGATCTTGTTGAGATATAAACACTCAATTATGAGACAACAAATATAATGATATAATGCCTCAATCATTCTCTTGCGTATATTTACTTCATACGAACATTGATACGATCGAGGCGTACTATTTCTATAGTGTTCATTGCAGAAATAGGAGACCTTGACTTACGAGCAATCTATTCTATTTTTGTGAGTGAAAATTGAGTTTCCAGGCATACACATATGCACAATTAAATGTAAATACGGTTGTAAACGATTTCAAATATGTAACCATACTTTAATGTTTATACTTATTCTTATAGAAACGTAAGTATACACCTATATACACGAAATCATAGGCAAGTTAGAATGTGAGTAAAAGAAAGGAAGAATTGGCCATTTTCCACCTTATTTAGAGAAGGGAAATAATAACATCAATAATAAGTAGTATCTGGCCAGCTAAACAGATATAAGAATAGTTGGCTGCCAAATCATAGTTGGCGGTTCCAGATATATCTATGTAACATAATGAGGACAATGTAATATTACTTGGCAAAATCTTAGAGCGCTGTTATCAAAGACAAGTCTCCATGCCTTCGAGGAAGAGCAATTACCAAGCTAATTGCATTGGCCTGTTTGATCCGAAGTGAAGTGACTCTGGCGCTGATGACACCTAAACACTTATTTCAATACTTTGTTTACCTATAAATTTCGCCATTTGCATGACAAAGATAATAGCGATAATAGCAATGTGCAGCAGGACACACACACACGCACACACACACACACACACACACACACACACACACACACACACACACTCATTTAAGCACAAACACATACAAACACACCAGCACCAGCAACATCACATAATCGCACTAAGTGGCATAGAGAAAACTAGAAGAGTAGAAATGTGACGGATAACGTTTTTGTGGTGCATACAAATTATGTTTTAATGGAACCTCAATAACTGCTCACGACACTCACAAATTATGTTTTAGAACATTTGATATTTGACACAGGCTAAGGTGATTACAATAACCCCCAAAATTAGTGTCCATTGAGGAAAATGGAATGACATACAAATAATAATAATAACAACAGCAACAACAATAACGCTGCCATGATGAAGACGTTGATGATGTTCAAGATGACGAAAATGATGTGGATGATAGCTTCCGACTAATTACCTTGTCGTTAACTGGTGATAAAAACAGAAACTGTGTGCCATTATAATGACAGTTAACAAAGAGTGAAACCACTTCACAAAAGAAAAAAAAAGGAACAAAAAAGAAAAAAAAACGCTCAAAACAAATAAGTCTTGGCTAATTATTGTGGCAGCGAATGCGATACGAATGAAAATAGTAACCATTGATTTGTAATGCTGACAAATATTATGATTATTGCTGATGCAAAGATTTGTTGCAATTAGCAGCGGCGAATCATCACTGTTGTTTATCAACAAAGAATGTTGAATATTTCTTGAAGCAATTTGCTACCGCCCTTTATTTGGTCAAGTCTACGGCGTGAAGAAAATGCTTTTGTATTTTTTTCTTTTATTCTTTTTGTAGATGTTCATAAAATATCACTAAATGTTCAATATGATAAAACTTGACCTCTCAAGAAAGATGTCGACATCAAGCTGGGAATGAGAGTGAGGTAAAGAGAGAGTGGAAGAAAGGGACAACAGACAGTTAAGTGAGAATTCAATGAATTTGCCGACATGTCCGATAAAAGATAAGAAAAAAATGTAAAAAAAGACGGTTATTTTATTTTATTTTTTTGTGTGTCAAACAAGATTCTACTTGTAGTGGGTCGGGTACGGAAGATTAATGGACTCCGTAAGTCACTGTTATTGTCTAGATATAGTTAATGGATGGCTTTATAATTATGGAATATAAAATTCTAAAAACTATGAAGAGTAATTGTAAAAAAAGACTCTCTGCAAGAGTAGAGTCAAATGTTATTAATAATTTTATTGACACTTAGTGTTCAATAATTTCAATCAATAATTTTATTGACCTTAAATGTTATTAATAATTTTACACACTTTGAATATTCGCCGGTAGTTGGCGTCGTCTGACAGCACCAAGTAATTTCCTTATATCGTTTATATAGCCGGGTCTTTCAATGTGTCGATAGGAGTGGTGCAATGTAGTAAGAATAAGTTGCAGTATTTAAAAATAGAAGTTTGGGGTTCGGTAAGCAAAATGAAAAATGGCTTTAGTATGAAAAAAATGTACAACGTTAAAGAAGAGATGGACAAGGAGAAGAAAAGGAATGAAGAAAATAGAAGAAAAGATGAAGAAAAAGATGAAGATGCAGAAGTGAGTGAAGAGAATTAAGTTTGTGAACGCGTTCGGGAAGTAATTCAATATCTTTTCTTTACTAGGGAAGTTAGTAAGAGAAGCTAAAAAAATAAAAAAAAATAGAATGGTCAAAGACTAAACTCATTTTAGCTGAGTGTAATGGAGCTTCCAAATTTTAGATGGAATTGAGATTTGGTTCAAGGAGTGGAGGAAGACTTGTTAGTCAGTTTTTAATAACTCTATTTTCTATAGGCACAATGCAAGTCATTTTGGTGGGAGCGACCCCAGTGCTCAACTGGTATTTATTTTATCGATCTCGCTAGGATGAGGAGCAAAGTCGACCTCGGTGGCATTTGAACTCAGAACGAAATGTCTGTTAGCTTGCCTCCTTAAGATCAGTTCTTAATGAAAAATATGAATGGGAAAGGAAAAAAGTTATATTTGAAGATACAGAAAAAAAAAGGTAACGACACACACGGTCGTGTGCGCGCAAGCACGCACTATTGATTAGATGACCAGCATAGAGCTAAGAAGCGAATTCCGAGTCACAGAATTGAAAGTAAGATTTATAAAGTAGAAAAGACATTTACATTATTTTTTTCAGTCGTGTTTGTTTGTTTGTTTGTTTGTCTGTGTATCGCAAGAACCGCTGGATGGATTCGGAGGAAACTTTCAGTGATGCTTGGCCTCGTGACTGGCACAAAGTAATTAGATTTTGGGATCGATCCGGTACCAGACAAATATACTGGATTATTTTTCCGGTTTTTTAACTTAAGTTTTGAGAGCGGTCGGGCTCATTTTTAGTATTCTCGTTCGTGAGAGCAGTCGTGTTTATTTCA
>NC_068997.1:39254055-39255503 GCF_001194135.2 Octopus bimaculoides
GGAAAAGTAGATATAAGATTGCCAAGATTTTATCTCTCTCATCAAAGATCAGTGGCTATCGAACGCCGACGAAGGGAAATAACCCTGAAACCCGGGTCCGTTCGTGCTACAGATCATGATGGGAGGGATAACTTCCTTTGGCAAACAGGACACAGTAGTGTGTCGATAAGCCAGCTGGAGGAGATGTCCTGCTGGGGCTAAAAGCAGCAGTAACATCCACCCCTAGGGGTCAGCCACACTTAAGTGACAATATACTACACTTTATATGTATCTAAGTTAATATTTAAGTGCTGGGTATGTCCCTAGTAGTACGATAGAGCATGTTCACTGTCCATGGCTACCTGGCATCAGCCACGGTAATTACATAATTGTCGCTGGATCTACCCCAGGAATTCCTCAGTGTACCTTTAGTATAAAACAAATGATAGAGACGGAAAATAGAATACACGAGAAATTTTATTACTCACAACGATCGTTTCGACACATCCTGCATCGATCCCTCACGGATGGGACACTATACAGTGCATCCCTTAGTGCATCCCTCAGTGGAGAGCATCTCGTCGGGTGATGTAATTAAATGAACACTGTTTCGCTCGGATTTAATACAGCATGTTGTTAGCATCCGTAGGTTTAAGCCGGCTTGAGTTGAATTTAAAGCCATAAGCATCAAACTGCTTCTGTAGGTGCATTTTCCAGTTACATTTTTCCTACTGATCTGCACTACTATAGTGTTAACAAGATTTGATCCAGTCATTTTGAATCACTTTTCAGAATGTATAGTTCAGTCATCCATACATTGTCTTTAACGTTGCGTCTTATGAATTCATTAGATGGATATAAGCAAAAATCTATGCTGTGTATATATCAAAGGTATGTTATGAACTTTCATAAATTTGTACAAGAAAAATACGCTAGGGTTCATAAATACGAAGCTCGGTATATATATAAAATGCATATGAATATATATATATATATATATATATATATATATATATATATATAACGTTTTTGAATATATATATATACATACATGTGTATCGTTGGCGATTTTCTTCCTCTATCTCCCCTTCTTTTCGACTTTCCTCTATTTCTGAAGAAGAGCTTTGCTCGAAACGTAAAATCCTGTTTCTTTCCTTTCCTGAGCGTCTGATAATAACATACTTGTACCACGTCCTCGCGTTGTTGTTTTTTCTTGTTTTCTATATATATAGTGAATCCAAGCAAATATAATATTTAAGTGCTGGGTATGTTCCTAGTAGCATAAATATATATATATATATATATGCTCAATTGGTACTTGTTTTATCGACCTTGAAAGGATGAAAGGCAAAGTCAACCTCAGAGGAATTTGAACTCAGAACGTGCGGACGACATGTTGCTCAGCATTTCTGTCCGGAGCAGTAACGATTCTGCCAGCTCGCCTATATATACATATATATACATATATA
>NC_068997.1:39257089-39257910 GCF_001194135.2 Octopus bimaculoides
AGAGAGAGAGAGAGAGAGAGAGAGAGAGAGAAAGAGTGGGATAGAGAAAGAGAGATCATTAAAATGATTTTATTCATAATCACATCATACACACACATATACATTTTTACATGCCTGTGTTTATGTATATACATACTCATACATATATTGAATTTAAATACATAAATCTATAGGTACACGAACATGCATGTGTGAATATCTATCTCTCTAACTATCTATCTGTGTGTCTGTCGTTGTATATCTATCTATCTATCTATCTATCTATCTATCTATCTATCTATCTATCTATCTATCTATTTATTTATTTATCTGTCTGTCTATCTGTATGTATTATATTATATATAGATATATGTGTGAGGGCATGTGTGTATGTATGGGTTTTATAATTAAACGACCATTCACTCACACATACACACAACACATACATAGACATCTACTGATCGATATATGTACAGCTAAACATATGTAGAATTATATATATATATATATACTCGCAGAGAAATGTAGACAAGACACAATAGAAATATATGTCTTTTAAATTTTAGATGTTAGAATTAAAAGCAGGAATATTATTGCTCTTCCCCTCACACAAGTGGGCGCGTACATACACACACGCACAGAGAGACATGTACATACATATGTAAGAGTGTGTGTCTTTGTGCATGCAAACAACTTCATACTTGCTTCTGTGTGTGTGTGTGTGTGTGTGTGTGTGTGTGTGTGTGTGTGTGTGTGTGTGTGTGTGTGAATGTGCTTGCGCATTTCAATTAAAATATGTATACGCACATATACCTTTATGTGTAGAGAGTGTGCATGAACAT
>NC_068997.1:39258173-39259134 GCF_001194135.2 Octopus bimaculoides
AGACACGTACAAAAAACATAGAGGCGCCAATATATATATATATATATATATATATATATATATATATTATATATAGATACACACATATACGTTTATGTATATGTTTGTGTGTGTGTGTTTTGAAATACTGCCCCCACATACACACATTGAAGGGTATAGACAACATATGTATATGAAAGAAAAGGCATAAAAAATGGTATTAGGAGATGGAAAATTTGATAGAGCGATAAGGGGAATGAATTACTCAAAAAGAGATTTGCATAATAAACAAACCTAATAGATAAGATCGACTGACAATAACAACAGAATAGATATCAATTAAAACTCAGTGTCTCACTTTCAGTTGTCCCCGTCCACGATATTGCATCTCTAGTATTTTTTCTTGTTTTGTTTTCTAGGACATTGATCGAAAATGTTTCGCCCTTAATAGTTTGTTTTTAATGTTCATACATTGCCATCAATCTTTCATTTTAATTCTACAGAATGTCTTTTTTGCGTTTATTCTGGCAAAATAAACTGATGAATAAATAGTAGAAAAAATAACAAAACACAAAGTATAACCAACAACAACAGTAAAAATGCATTAACAACAAAACAAGATTATTATTATATTATTATAACAAATATAAGAAATTTAACAACATTATCGTTTTTTCGCGCTTTCTCTCTTTCTCTGGCACATACACATATATGAATATGTATTTATATGTATATAAATATGTAGTTATACACACACACATTTGCACACAGATACATACACACACATGCGCACATATATTTATGCACACACATTTATATAAAGTACTGAGATAACATGTTTGTGGATAAATACCATTCACGTGAGTGCGTTTCATAAATATAAATTTAACCTCAGTGTGGGTTAACCACGGCATCTATTTGCACAATGAGACAAACGCATATTTATTAGACATACATAAGTAAATTTATCGCTAATATATAT
>NC_068997.1:39259982-39265160 GCF_001194135.2 Octopus bimaculoides
ATATATATATATATATATATATATATATATATATAAAACGAAGGAAACAAATAGACAAGGACAGTCACAGAAGAAATAAAAACCGTTTCAAAGGGTTGTTCGTATGCAAAAAGGTCCCCTGATTTACGACAAAATTAAGACGCGAAGTATCACTAATTGGATAGATCTTAAAATCTTAGACAAATAGGAGCTGAAAAGATTCAAGTAACTTTGTGAAACAAAAGAATGCTTCGAGGCGATTTTTGGGAGAGGAGAGAAAGAATGGGTACAGTTGGTTTGAGAGAAAGACAGAGAGTTGGAGTAATGAAGAAACCTTCGAGAAATAGAATAAAATTGGGGTTCGTGAAATGAAAAGAGGAACAAATAAAATCTTAGAGCTAGAATGGAAGGAAAGTAG
This sequence comes from Octopus bimaculoides, assembly GCF_001194135.2. Classification (NCBI taxonomy): domain Eukaryota; kingdom Metazoa; phylum Mollusca; class Cephalopoda; order Octopoda; family Octopodidae; genus Octopus; species Octopus bimaculoides. The sequence continues at coordinate 39,260,380 of NC_068997.1, forward strand.
AATGATTCAATAATGGAAAGGTAGATAAACGAGACCAGTAAACAGAGAAAACGGTTTGCTTCTTCCGTCGTTGGTCAATGGTATTGCAGAGACAGTGACTTAACTACCTCTGCTGTGCCTGGATTGTTTCCAGAATGAAGTGCATAGCCCCAATTACACTTAGCACCTCTCAACTCATGGATGTGCCACGAAAAAAAGACAAGGAATTACACTCGAATCATCCACAAAGTTACATATATTGGTCAGGTATAACCGTACATATAATTTTTAAGACTAATATGTTCTGGTTTACTCTCTGGATAAAAATACAGATAGTTGATTGAAAGCAGTAATCAGAGAAAGGTAAACATAATAAAATAACGAAGGATAAATTATAGATAAATACGTAAAAACAGAAAGAGAGAGAGAGAACGAGAGAGAGATAATTAGAGAGAAAGATAGTACGACAGGGAGAGAAAGAAGGAGAGAGAAGCGGTCATGACGTGAGGTAGAGGGAACGTAATACTTATTACGTGGTTAAAAAAGGTTAGTTGACGGTAGGGGAGGAGAGTCAAAAACGTAATTTTAGCAGAGGGGTGATGTTCTGATGGTGAGATTAAAGAATGGCAGAGAAAGAGAGAGAGAGAGAGAGAGAGAGAGAGAGAGAGAGAGAGAGAGAGAGAGAGAGAGAGAGAGAGGAGAAAGATGATGATGATGGTGGTGGTGGTGGTGGAGATGGAGGTGGTGGTGATGATTGGATAGTGAAATGTATTTTTAATTGAACTAATTTTTTTTATATCACCTATCACTTAATGCATGCGCATAGGTGCAATTCCGTGAAATATTCACGCTTATTTACGTGGCAGTTTTATGTAATTTAGCTAAAGATTGTCTCATATATACGAGATACTTTTTTTTGTTTAAGAGAAAAATGGAAAAATAAGAGTGAATATTTATTTTATGCCTGCTGTGTATTATGTCTATAAAATTCTGTATATATAAAGTGCATTAGTTAATCATCGTATTCCAATTTCTTTCACTTTTCAATGAGTAGCAAATGAGCTGATGAAAGGAAAACAAAAAAAAGAGACCGAGAGCACTATACTGGCAGCACAAGACCAAACTTTGGTCACGAACTGGAGGGTCAACCTTAGGAATAAGCAAGCATCTCCGCTGAGCCTCATCTGCAATATAGTGGAGGAAACCATTGCTCATATCACGAACGAATGCCCTAGACTTGCCCAAAACCACTACTGGTTGTAGTGACACGATCAGGTCGCGAAAGTGCTACATTGGAAACTATGCGAAAAGTGGGGGCTAGAGAGAGGCAAGACATGGTATTAGCACAAACCGCAGGAGAGTGGAGACTAGCAAAATCCTCTGGGATCTCCCCATCCAGATAGATCAGGTGCTAGAGCATAGCAGATCGGACCTAGTGATGGTGGATAAGGTGCGTCACATATGCTATATAGTTGATGGTGCATGCCCCCTTGACCCACGAATAGTCAAGAAGGATGACCAAAAGATAGATAAATACAACCTTCTTAAGTACGAAATAGCCCGGCTACGGAAAATGAAGAAGGTGAAGATAGCGCCAATTATTATTGAGGCCTTGGGAACAGTATCAAGTGGCATCAAGTGGAATATAAAATAAATTAGAATAGAATGCCCAGTAAAACTGTTGCAAAAGGTTTTCCTCCTTGGTACGGCCAGAATATTCAGGAAAGCATTAAATATCTGAAATGAATAGATAGCATGGTACCGTAGACTGCAGGTAGTAAGTCCGTTACGCATGTAAGACTCTAGGCGCTCTAACAAAATCTGTTATAAAGAGAAATAACAACAACAATAACAATAATAATTATAGTAAAGATGCAATTTTCAGCCATAGTATAAAAAAAATACTAGCAAAATACACTACAGCTACTAGAACACTCAAAGCTTTAAAAATAGACAATGGTGATGCACAGATAACGTTATTGTTAAAAAAAAACAATATCATTATTATAATTAGTATGTTTAATTTGCTAATAGTTTTGATAATGGTTGCATTATGTCTCTGCTGTAGGTGTAAGTAAAAATGAAGGCAATTATAACAAAGATTATGGTAGGGATAAGATTAAGGTTACGGTGGGAAGGTAAATGAGAAGAATGTGATGGCTTTTTAATAAAGGTGGCGTGATTTATATAGGGTCGCATAAAACATTGTCTGATGAAATATAGAAAGTTATCCTACTTTTATTACTTCTCTGTTCTGATTAGATAATTACTATACGTGTACTCATTGCTATGTTATGTATAAGCTAAGAAGTTAAGGTTATAGTAAGTAATGTTAGTTGTGGTGCTAGTTATTGTTTTGCAAAATGTCTAATGTTGTACTATATCAATTGTTACTGCTGTTAACCCTCTGACTGTTAACCCTTTGACTGTTAACCCTCTGACTGTTAACCCTCTGACTGTTAACCCTCTGACGAGTACATTTGAATATGAAGTTGATAATTTTTCATCTTTAGTGTTGGTTGTATTTCTGTTTAACTTACACATAAATATTATAGATAGCACACGATTTTAACACAAGGGTGTATAACGCATTTCTACTGAATACATAATAGATTGTTGAGATCAAGTTGAGAGTGCACGATAAATAAAAGAGAAAGAGAGAAAGAGAGCGGGTGGGGGGTAAAAATTTTGTAAATTATAGCTCTCCTAAGTGACTCTACTTGTCCATAAGCTCAAGTTACATGCTAAAGAAGGGTTTACAAACGACAGCAATGATTGGAGATCAAACTCTAGGACTGACGGTAAAAACAACTTTGAAATATGTGACGTAGACAAATGTATTTTCATGATATAAGAATTGGTGAGCAGTTCATTCAGTGAAGTGGCTGGTCGTGTATATTTAAAACAAGCCGGAAAATACTTCACGAATTCAGTTCTATATTTAAGAGATGAGGAATTATGTACATTATTTACATTATTTACATTTGACGGATATTTGTCCTCATCTTGTTTGTTGTTAACACACCGTTTCGGCTGATATACCCTCCAGTCTTCATCAGGTGCCTTGGGGAAATTTCAAACCTGGGTTCTCATTCCTAAGGTATTTTTCGATGTTATTATTATTATTATTATTATTATTAATTAGGGCACTGCTTGGAATCGAACTCGGAATCTTGGGTTTAGTAGCCCGCGCTCTTAACAACTATGCCATATGCCCACAAATATCTGTCAAATGTAAAGAATGCAAATAATGTACTTCACGAATTGCTCGTATATGTTGAAAATCTTTGAACTTACCAGCCAAAAATAATTTCCCGAAGTGTCCATTTATTGAAAAATCTCTGAACTGACATTCAAATAATCAACTTATTTATTTCGTATATGGTTCTCAGAAGTACACAATCCATATATTTCAGATTATTCCCAATATCTTCCATTCAATATCGGTCCAATTCCACATTCTTTCACTGTCGAAAAATAGTTGGATAATTTGGTTATGTTCACCTTTTTCAATCATAACGACGTTATGTTCCCTGTAGGTATCTAGATTTGGTTTGTCAGATGTAACCTCCGCTTCATAAATAATTGCTTCATTGACACATGACGAATTTAGAGTGTATGATGCTTCAATTTTGCGTGCGTAGTTTATGTCAATTGTTTTATTTGGATTACCTGATATTTTCTACATTGGTGCTACAACTATAGCTGAGTGTAAATTATTTTGTTGAATAACATTCTGCAATCTTGGTAAAGTTGTAGAAATCTTGATATATTAAGGCTAGGAAGTTTTTGTTGTATTAGATTTAACGAGAAATGACGATTTTACCAGAAAATATGTTTTCTCTAGTAAGAAAGTGTTAGGGATGAATTTACTATTGCTTTTATGTCTGCCAGCGTCTTGTGCCTAAAATGAGGCAGTGTCGAAGAAGGCATTATTAGACTATATATTAAATCTAATTCTACACATGTTATGAACTAGTTTTTTTTTTAAAAAGCAAAAGGAAGAAACAGAGAATTGGCACGTACCAACTTTTCTTAGATTTACTTTATGTTCTCTATATGTTTGTTGTGAGGTTGAGAGTAATATTTAAGTAATTTAATGTACTCAAAGCAGTAGCAATTGATATTGTCAAGCAGAAATTTAGAAAGGTTTTGATGAAATTGTTACTAACTTTGTCTAATATGTAGCCATTAGCATTTTATGAAAAGGACATCTCGCTATTAGCTCTGTAGAGAATTACATCAGTGATCGTGAATTTGTTTTTAAACGTCTAGGATATACAGGAAAGAGGAATCACATACGTAGGCATTGTTAACCATTTCTGTGCTGACAAAGGGTAGTGGTTGTGGAAGGGTTTATTCTTTTATTAATTTGATTTAAATGTGAGAAAAGCGATCTGACAATACGAATTACCATTTTATCAATGCAGCCAGAAGGTAACATTGATATTTCAAATGATTTTCAACCACCACATATGCAGCTGTGTCTGCCTTTGTTATCCACTGTGTACACTACTTAGATATCGTTTCACGATATGAAACTTAAAATGGAAAGGTAGAACCATTCAAATATATATATATATAGATATATATGATAGATCGCTGACCACTACATTTATATTTTTCTCTCCTTGTTTCTCTCCTTATTTCTTTCTGTGTTCCTTTCAGTTGAAGAGCGTAGCTCGAAACGTCAAAGACTTTCTCTATTCCCGAGCGTTAAACTAATGCGTCCATTTGTTGTTTACATCACCTGTCTTCGTCTGTTGTTTTTTTCGTAAATTCTCCCATATATATATATATAT
>NC_068997.1:39265249-39266032 GCF_001194135.2 Octopus bimaculoides
TGTGTGTGTGTGTGTGTGTGTGTGTGTGTGTGTGTGTGTGTGTGTGTGTGTGTGTGTATGTATGTGTGTATGTATTTGTGTTGCAAAATGCATACTTGCGAGTTGCGACAGAGGCAGTATTAATACGGAGAGGTAATATTTAACCCCGTTTAAAAGTGGATGTTCTGTTAGAACAAGCTATACTGCGGTGGATAGCATGAGAGAAACTCTCATATTAGATTTTGGGGCAAAATCAACTCTTATGGCATAGACTCTTGTTTATATCACTGGTGCGGAGATAATTCCCCGCTACCTCCAGTGCTGAGACAACAAGATCCCATGATTTCGACCTTACTTGGTTTTGTATATGAGGGAAGTTCGACAGCTAGAGGTAGCAGCAACAGGCCCCGATGTCACGATTATCCAGCGAGCTTGATAAGAATTATATATTGTGACAAAGCCAATATTAGTACCGAGTGGTAATATTTATCCCCACTTAAACGTGTGTGTTCTGTTAGAAAAAGCTATACTGCCGTAGATATCATGCAACTCTCATCTCTTAATCCTTTTTGCCCCTTGTGGAGCATAGGGCCTCAACAGTTATTTTCCATTTTTTGCGATCATTGGCTTGTTTCTTGGCTGCTTCCCATGTCAGGCCGGTGATCCTGAGCTCGTTCAAAATACTCCGCTTCAATGTCTGCTTCGGACGTCCTCGTTTCCTTTTCCCCTGCGGATTCCAATCAAGTGCTTGTCGTGTCATATTTGAGGGTTCTTTCCGCAATATGTGTGTGTGTGTGTGTGTGT
>NC_068997.1:39266335-39269196 GCF_001194135.2 Octopus bimaculoides
GTTGCGCCAGTCCACTCAGCTGGCAAAAATGGAATAGTACTTGTATTTTAAAGGGCTGGCCTTGTCACACTTTGTGTCACGCTGAACATCTCTGAGAACTACGTCACGGGTACACGTGTCTGTGGAGTGCTCAATCATTTGCCCGTTAATTTCACGAGCAAGCTTTTCCGTTGATCGTATCAGCTGGGACCCTCGTCCTCGTAACCTACCGAGTGCTCCTCTCTCTCTCTCTCTTTATATATATATATCTATCTATCTATCTATATATATATATATATATATATATACATGTGTGTGTGTGTATGTATATATATGTGCATAGATATCTATAATATTGTTGCATTTGGGGAAGGTCATATTGCCAGTTTAACCAATGAAAACACACGCACTATATATTTGGTGTCCATTTGCTTCAGCTTTATTTTATTTTAATTGCATTTCGGCCAGAGTTCTTTTGTCACACTTCTGTGACCTCACCAGTGGTTCTTTGCTTTCTTCTTTCTTTTTTGTGTCTCTCCTTCCTAACAATCGGCCATATTCTATTCCTCTTGTATGTGTCTTTATTTGCGCATACATATATCCCTGTGTGTGTCTTTATTTGCGCATGCGTATATCCTTGTGTGTGCCTATGTTTAGTAAGTGTGTGTGTGGAAATGTGTATGGTACCTGCATTATCAGTATCCCCTGTTTATTCACATTTGTTTAATCATTTATTTTAATCATTCCTTTTTATCTACTTACTCCTTCATTTCTTTCTTTTTTTCTATTAATTTAATTTAATTTATTATATTTTGTTTATAATAAATGTCTAGACAAATATGACCTTAGAAGTTTCTGCCCCAGTAGACGTTTAAGAAGTAGACCCCCTATAATTACATATATGGCTAGGAAGACCCCCTATATAGAGATGGAGCGGATGGACTAGAGCCATACGGATCCCCGGAAACCAATATCAGGTAAAGAAAATGATTGCATATGCACTAGGAGCTAATATAAGAGTTACCCTAAAAGGCCACACGTTTAAGTTAAACAACAAAATATACGCCCGGGATGAGGGGGCGGCCATCGGGGTTAGCGTCGCCAGTGCTGTGGCCAACCTTTTCATGGTATGGTGGGACAGGAAGCTTAAAGAACGCCTAGCACAGAACTCCATATTCATGAACATGTACTCGCACTACGTCGATGATATCAACATAACGGTAAATGCACCCCAACAACAGAGAACCCTTAAAATAGAAGTAGAAACTAAAACTAAAGAGAGCATGCAGCAAATAACTAACTCCATCCATCAGAGTATTAAAGTCACAATAGACTACCCTACGAAACACCCTAACCATAGACTACCAATACTGGATACAGAACTCTGGCTGAAAACTGTGAATAATAAAACAAAAATCCTCCACTCACACTATGCCAAACCTATGGCTTCAAAATACCTGATCCACCGGAACTCAGGTATCTCGGACAATGCCAAATTCAATATATTGATGGCAGACCTCATCAGAGTAATGAGAAATGTATCCCGCATGTGCGACCCTACAGAATTAAAGAGAGACATACAACACTTCGTTCACCGTATGCAGTTCTCAGGATACAGGCATAGAGAATGTATCAGAGTATTTAAGGAGCCATGAGGAAATTTGAGACTATCATACGTAACGTTAGGAATGGAATTTGCCCACTCTATAGGAGCAAGTCATGGACTCCCATTGAAAGGACTAAAAAGAAAACAGGGAAGGCCAACTCATGGTATGAGTGTCATGTTCGTCGACACTATCCCTAGAGGCGAACTGGCGTACCGCTTTAGAAGGGACCTAGACAAACTTAAGCTAAGAATTAAGGTTGTAGAAAGGCCAGGCAACCTTATCAAATCCCTAATCAGTAGAACCTACCCTTTTAGTAGAACCCCCTGTACTGATAGGAACTGTACTGTATGTAGATTTAGCCTACAGACAAACTGTAAAGCTAAGAATTTTGTCTATAGTATGAGATGTACAAGATAACGCCGTACGTAGGGGAGACAACACAGAGCATAGGAGAGCGGGTAAATAAGCATTGGAGGGAACTTAAGGAAAAAGAAGAGCTCATCGGTTCTGTACCAGCACACCGAGCGGGAACACGAGGGCTCAGTCAACAACATAGAAGTTAAAATCTTGTCCACACATAGAACGGACCCAACGCTTAGACAAATTACGGAAGCTACATACATAATAGAAGATAAGCCTAGCTTAAATAGAAAACTAGAATGGAAAACTAGTACACAACCCCCATCACACCACAACCTATGACAGAATAAGATCTCAATAAACTAATAATAATATGAAACTAATACACTTGACAGATATAAGGGATTAAATGATTACATACACAAACAAAATATGATAAATTAAATTAATACAAAAAAAGAAAGAAATGAAAAATAAGTAGATAAAAGCAAATGAATAAAATAAATAATCAAACGAACGTGAATAAACAGGTGATATTCATAATGCAGGTACCATACTCATTCCCCGCCCCACACACACTTACCAAACATAGACACACACAGGGATATATGCATGTGCAAATAAAGACACACACAACAGGAATACAAAATGGAAGATCATTAGTAAGGAGAGACACACAAAAAAGAAAGAAGAAAGCAAAGGACCACTGATGAGGTCACAGAAGTGTAACGAAAGAACTCTGACCGAAATACGATTAATGTAAAATAAAGCTGAAGCAAGTAAATGCCAAATATATAGTGCATGTGTTTGCATTGGCTAAATTGGCAACATGACCGTCCCCAAATACAAAAATATTTGTTTCAATACACGAATTCACATCAAGAATTCACATCAAGAATCTTGCAAAACGAATAT
>NC_068997.1:39269206-39274145 GCF_001194135.2 Octopus bimaculoides
TATATACATACACAAAAACATATACGTGCACACACACGCACACACACACGCACACACACACACACACACACACACACACACAAACACACACACACACACATACACACACACACCACACACATATACACACTTATATTATGGCAGACCCACTGAATTTAAACAGTTGATGTAGTCATTTCATGAATGTCAGATTTGCTCCAGTCGTCTATCACTGTTGCCTGATCATGTACATGAAATAAATATTTTCAATGGGCGAATATTTTACTGCAGAAACAGTGGCTTGTATTACTGCTCAAAATATATTAACATGTTTATGTCAGACCATTTTGTTAGTGTCTTAATATTGTTCTCATTTTTGTCATCAAGTCCACTCTTCTATATTTTGGGCTCTATTTATAGGCTGTTGTTTGTTGCTGTTTCACTCATGCACAACTCTTCATCTAGGACTGCTCGAATCGATGTATTCTTTCTGTTATTAAAATGGTAGTATGCAAATGGGGGGGGGGGGGAATGCAGTTGCCATTTTAGCAGGTCAAGTAAACCTTTAGATGACTTATAAGTAACTGATTCTAACATAAATGAACACTTAAAGCCTTGTAAAGTCTTAGTTGTGACACAATCTTGAGAAAGTTAGTGACAAGCGATCTTGAGAAATGGCAGAAAATGATGAGAAAGATAGGTGGAGGGGTTAATAAGGAGGGGGAACAAATGTACACACGCAGGAATACATACACACACTCGCACACATACACACACACACACATAAACATACATGCAAACAATAAACATATACATACACACACTCGCACATACAGATATACATTATCTATATGGAATTGATCTCTAGAAGTCTGATTCATTCGTATCGAAATATACTCCCGACTTTTGTCGTTTCTCATTTGTACTTTATATATTAACTCCAGCTGGGTATGGATTAGTGGAAATAGGTCGCATGCTTAATAGTTTTGCTCGCAATCATAAATCTCTGCTGAGCATCGCATTAGGCAAATGTAATCAGATGGATTCAAGTGTTGCTAGTAAAATTGAACTAGCTTTACTTACTCCTCGAAGAACTAGTTTTAATTTTCACACTCGAGTCACGCTGCTTGAGACTTAGAACTATATTAAGGATACATTTATGTATGGAAAAAATAGTTACTCTAAGGGTAGATAGCCTAGTTAATCGATTAACTTGCATACTCATCGTTGAAACTGACGAAGGATCCATTTACTATGGTAAGACAAATCTCCCGTTATTTATTTGTCAACTCTAGGTCAGCTTTGTTTGGACAAATATATTACAAGTAGATAGGAGTGGTGGGGTAACTATACATGATTCACAGATCCGTTATATACTAACTTTTTGAGTTCAGATAAACATTAAAAACGCATAAACATATCATAGCCCTAAATAATAATATGTGCAGAAAAGCAATTGTCGCACTTTGACGGATCAATCTCACTTCAGTTTGGTTATTTACTCTTGGGTTGTATGAACAATGAATAGCTACATTTTATTCATTAGAAAAAAAAAAAACCTCTGGTCATGGCTATGTTTATATACATTTAAATTGTTCTTTTATAATTACTCGAGCCTAAATCATAAAATAAAAATGCAGCTGCAATAACATTCAAATGAAGTCTTAAATTCTTTATTAAAGTTTCAATGTATAATGAATCTTTTGCATTTTCATTTTGCCCAAAGTATCAAGTAATGTCATCATTATTCACAAATGTATTTTATTTTGTTAATGTCTTGAAATAAAAACCATTTCACTGTATATTGGTCAGTAAGGAAAGCAATTATATATACGTTAAAACATACGCATACAAGTACGCTCACATACAACACGCTACAAATAATATAAACATATATAGAATGTTATATATATATATATATATATATATATATATATATACGATATCTTTTAGTTTGTACCGGTTTCAGTCACTAAACTGCAGTCATATTGATGTACTACATTCAGAATTTTTAGTCGAATGAATCTACCTCAATTAGAAAAATACTATTCTTAAATCTCACAGCCAGAGATATTCAGCAACAGAACTTTGTAGTAAAGTGTATGAAGGCGGAGAGCTGGCAGAATTGTTAGCACGCCGGTCGAAATGCTTAGCGGTATTTCGTCTGTCTTTACGTTCTGAGTTCAAATTCCGCCGAGTTCGACTTTGTCTTTCATCCTTTCGGGGTCGATAAATTAAGTACCAGTTACGCACTGGGGTCGATGTAATCGACTTAATCCCTTTGTCTGTCCTTGTTTGTCTCTTCTATGTTTAGCCCCTTGTAGGCAATAAAGAAATAAGAACTTTGTAGAAAAGATTGTTTGTCAACATAACATGGCAGTCCTAAAACAGAATCTACTTCGGTACTTATTTTTTTTAAAGCTTGGTGCTTATTCTATGGAACTTTGTTGCCAATTCGCTAAGTTGCGGAGATGTAAACGCACCAACACCGGTCGTCAAACGTTGGTTAGTTAGTGCGGGAACAAATATAGGCACAATATCATACACACGAAAGTATATATATATATATTACGTACGAGGGGCTTCTTCCAGTTTCCGTCTACCGAATCTACTCATACAGCTTTGGTTGGCCCGAGACTACAGTAGCAGACGCTTGCTCAAACTGCCAAGCAGTGGGACTGAATCCAGAAGCATATGGTTGGGAAGCAAACTCCTTACCAAACAGCCACGCCTGCGCCTACATAGGTATAATATATATAAAACTATATGTGTATAAATCACACACACACACGCACACACACATACTTGCACATGCATGCCTATGTATATACACACATATATGCCTCTCTCTCTCTCTCTCTCTCTCTCTCTCTCTCTCTCTGTGCATGTGTGTGCTAAGTGACGGTGAACATGACAGAGAACAAAGCGAAAAGTGCAATTTATTAGCTTAGCATTATAAAAGTTTCACTGAGCTTTTGAAGCCCAAGTTAGAAGGAAAAGTGTGGAGAAAAAATAACACACTGAGGCAATGGGGAATGTTGTTTTACTCGGTGGAGCTACATTTCATACTATTACCATACAAGAGCTGGTTTAGTCTGTTGTGATTTGGATAAAATTCTTAGCAACATATCCTCCGGTTTTCTTCGTTCTCAGCTCATGTCATCGAGGTCGACTTTGCTTTTCATTCTTTTAGTGTCGATAAAATAATTACAGCCCTAAAATTGCTGGCCTTGAGTCAAAATCTGAAACCAGTATTGCTGCACGGAACTTGATGGCTATTTCACTGATTGCTAGTACATTATGTTACAACGATGTTATTATATATGATAATCACTTTTGTTAATAAATGGTTTTATTCAATGTACGAACTCCAGATTGGTTTTCTAATACCATAGATTACTCAAAGAACGCTATAGAATACCGGCAACTCAGAAGAAATGGAATATGCAGATACATTTCAATTTTCAATGGAATCTATTTCACACCATATATTTCGCTATTATACATCAAATATTCCTATATTTTTTCTATATATTTGAGCCCTTTTTTGGTTCGACTTCGATTTTATTCGGGCAATTTTTACATCAAATCTATCAATTATGTCTTTAATGTCAACACTTTCAATGCCTAACTTTCGCTACAATTCTTTTCTAGACCTTCCTTTTTTTCTGTTTTAAAAATCCATTTCTTTTTCGTCACCATTTCAGATATGTATCTTTTCATTATTTATTATTATATTCATTTTTCATACTTTTCATATCCTATTTTTTTTTTACTTAATTTTTATTTTATTTTCCCTTCTCGCTTGTTCTTTCTTTCTTTCTTTTTGTGAGATGGTGGGAAATGCTGTTATCGTGTAATAAACTATACCTAAACACAGCAATTATAAATTATAAACTGGATGCGAAACATAGAGAACTCTTATTTCAGATGATAAACACTCACAGATACAAATTCACTTGAGATTTAAAGACAAGCGAACAGTTTATAACAAACGAACAGAAGTAAAAATTGAAGTAAAAATGGTATATTTAAAACGAGCAAAAATTCCTAATTTTACCTATATTCCATGTTTTAATAACTCAAATATGTGTGTGTGTGTGTGTGTGTGTGTGTGTGTGTAGTACTGATCTTGCACAATCAGTAAATTTCTCTTCCTATGTATTTTTACTAGCTTTTACATCAATGTAATCTATTTCGTCTGTAATCTTGAAATATTTTTATTTCTCTTAGATTCCTCTCAGCTTTACACTTTTGTCTCTCCTTTTATTTATGTTTTGTACATTTATCTACAGCTTTACCCGACTTCGTTTTTTTTTCTTTCATTCCAGCGAAGTTTATGTCCATATAAAGGGGCAGCAACATTAGTTGAAAAGTGAAGTTGACATCAACTATAAGTTATAAGCGAGGGAAAGAAATAATATAAAATAGACCCTTTACATAAATTTTTATCAAAGATAACATGTAAAAAGCCCACAAAAATGTTTCCACAAAATTAGAAAAGGAAAAGCAAAAAAGATGACCCATTGGTTAATTATTATTGAAAATAGATGCAGAAGTGTTTCTCGCTATTAAGAAGGTTGGAAAAGACTGAAAAATATTAAGAAAGAAGAGTAAAAAAATAAATGAAAAAAAAAATCAATATTTTGGATTCAATAAGCAGTTTGAAAAAATAACTGACAGTCAAATAAATAACCATACATCATTTTGCAGAGACACAGACGTACGCATAGTATTTGAATCACGCTCGCATGCACACTCTCAAACACATACAGAAGTAGTAACACATAATCACTAGTACACACACACACACAAACACACACAAACACATCTACATCTATACGTCTACGTATGCATGTTTGTATGTATGTATCTCTCTATCTACATACACACATACACACATACACACACACACACACACACACACACATATATATATATATATATATATATATATATA
>NC_068997.1:39275049-39281498 GCF_001194135.2 Octopus bimaculoides
GATGGAGGTGTGGGTGCGCGCGCGCGTGTGTATGTGTGTGTATGCTTGTGTGTGTGTGTGTGCGCGTGCGATAACCGATCTGGTGCAAAATGGCAAATTAAAAAAAAAAAAACACCGTAAAACATAGTTAGTGAAAGATTGAATAAACTGAAAAGACGGGGAATAATGACTTAAGACATGGTTCCTATCTCGTCAGATAAATGGCGTTGTCAATGATGATAATGATGGTGGTGATAACAATAAGTGAAATGCTGGTGGTTGTGATGATGAGGATGATGATGATGATGATGATGATGATGATGGTGATGATGGTAAAACAACGGTGATGTCGTCTGTATTAATGTAGTTATCGATATAATGATCTTCGTTGTTATTGTTGTTTTAACCCTACATCAAGCCTGGACAAGCAGACTTATGCTTGAAGACATTCCATTCGTGTACATTAAAGTATTTTTTTTTCTTAGACACAAGACACATTATCAAAGCCATCCTTTTTTAAAGACGGTAAGAATATGATTTGAGGGAGATCTGGTGAACATTTCTTGCAGATCATTCAGGAAATCGCGCAGATTCTGTCTCCCTCGTAACCCCAATTGTAACTGTTGTTACTGAATACTGAGGTCTTGTTGCTTTGTATGTGTTTTGTATGTAATGAAATTGCTGATTTACTTCCCCTGTCACCAATACTTTGTTTCACTACGATATTTTCTGTTTACATCATTTGAGAAACGACTTCTCTGCAAATTTGAAATGAAACTAATTTCTACTTTAATGGAATAACAGTTCCATGGTGAGAGAAAACTATGGGGGTCAGGTTATTTTCACGAACCATATTTTGTCGGAGAACGCATTTACAGAACTAAAGAAGCAAGAATTAGAATTTCCGTGGAATAGTAAATATTTAAGGGATCCTTCACTTGGCAAAATTAATATAACTTTTACCACTAAATAATTGAATAGTTTACTTATGTGTCATAGTCACAGAATTATGTAAAATACGATCCTGTGGATCATGCGTTTGTTTGCTTGGATTTGGGTAGAAATTCTTTAGTAAGCTGCTTACCATCAATTCCTTTGTGAAATATGAGGATTTTAGTTCGTATTCTTGTATGTTGACCTTAAGAATTAAGTAAACATACGAGAATACTTTCTCGCGACCAATTCTACATCTTCTAGGTAATCCAGCTGTTAGTTCATTGAAAGGACCATTTTCTAAGAAACTTTCTAGAAAATTCCACGGAGATTACAATTTTGAGAAAAATTATTTTCAAAATTTCAGTTTAAAGAAAACAATTCCCACCCTCCCGGCTTTCACAATAATAACCTCACTCCCATGACACCCGACTATTCATTTCTTCATGCGTGGATGCAGGTCGAGAGTGGTGTCAATATGGTTGCTTAGCATGTTTGAAATAACCAAAATTCACTTTTTATATCATCCTCTACTCTGGTTTTCGAAATAAATACAGAAATATGGAATACATCAGTCCTTCCATCCTCCACCCAGCCATACAGTGATATTAGATGCTTCATCCCACGCCATCTTTTATTTATGAGGAAGTAAGAATTTTCATCCATATAATGAAAATTACTGAAATTTATTTTTACAAAAAAGCATTAAATGAAAATTTAATAATATTTTAAGGATTGTGAACAAAAAGTATTCACTGTCGTTTTCAAAATGGAGAGCTGGAATTTTTAACTAAGCACATTTACTTGAAGTAAAGATCTACCAGAATCTTTAGTCTTTCTTTTTAGATGTGGAAAGATTCCGGTCACCCACCAAGTGACTAAAGGTGAACTGACTCATTGTTATAAATTAAAGAACTGAGAGCGATTGGCAGTTCGTGTTGGTAGCATATCACTCTGAGTCTTTGATGTAGAGCGCTGAGTGTTTTGTAATAGTAATAGTAGTGCGTCCTGTATATACTTTTCTCTCCCTTGCTTCGTTATATTATATATCCAATACGAGGATATGAAAGTGGCGACAAGTTGTTCGAAGTTTGCGTTGGTCGTTTAAATTTTTTTGGAACGAAACCAAAGAAAAAATCGTTTTACCATGGAAAACTTATTGGCTTCCGTGGTGCAGTTAGAACAGCAACTACAGCAGTAGCAACAGCAGTTACAACAGCAACCACAGTAGCAGCAGCAACAGCTACAAATTCAATTGAAGAATTCAACTATAATCCAGGAGAAGGGATTACCTTCTAAGCATATTTTCGCAGATACGAAGAAATCTTCAAAGAGTGTAACAGTTGGCCTGATGAGTAAAAGTACAATTGCTTTTTTAAGAAAGTTATCCCCTGCCGAACACGAAAAATATAGTAATTACATTGTCGAAGAAGCTAGGTGAGATTTGTTTCCATGAAGCAATTAATATTTTATCGAAAATCAGTGAAAAAAATTCCCTGTTCAATATTCGCTGGCAATGTTTAAATTTGTACAAAAAAGATGATGAACATCTTGTCACCTATGCCGGAGTGGTTAACAGAGAGTGTGAGAAATTCAAATTGAATGAGTTGACCCCGGACATGTTCAAGTCTTTAATTTTTATTCAAAGGCTTACTGCAAGCAACAATGCAAATATACGTTCATGGATAAAATAGTCACGAGAAAGGAAATCCCTATGGAAGTTTTACGACACGTTTGAGGTATCAAGACCGAAACAATTTGAAACTACATGTTCTAGCATCAGAAAATGGAAAAGAATGGAAACACTGGAATTGAGCCCTAAACGTAAGAGATATCAATACAGGAAGCGGAGTTCAATTCTCAAAAGGAAAGAAGATAGGGGAGACTGATTCTAAAAAGAGGAGATGTTGTGGAACCCCGTTGTTATTATTATTTAAAGAATGGTTAGTGTTAACAAAATTAATGTTAGGTGGATTTGTATTTAACAACTTATTATTATGCGATGAGATGATTTGTGAAAGATATTTTGTGTTAAAAAATCTATCCTAATTCGATGTGAGTTAATAATCGAATAGTATCTTGAATTTCTTGGGAAATTCTTTTCTGTAGCTTCACGAAACTGGTAAGGGAGGTTGGATTTCATCTGGTTACCACATGGAGTTATTAACCAAACAGTTTTGCTATGACATTCCTTGTTATTAGGGTAATTATCTTTAAGAGTCCTCGATGTACCTTTATAATGAAAAAAGGGTCTTAAATAACGGTTATCTTCCTTACGCTGCAGAAATTCATTACTCGATTTGGTGTTGTTATTCGTAATAAAATTAAAATTGTTAATATCCTTACAACTTAATTTCATGTCCTGATTAATAGAGGTAGAATTAATGTCAATAGGGTTAATATAGGTAATTTTTTTCTTTATAACCGGCTTTAAGTAAGGCAGAGTTATAAAATTCAGCTTTCTCGTTGAAGATGTCAACGTTAGCAGATAATCCAGAAAGACTAAATGAAATATTCCTAACAAAATGCTTTGTAATAGCCCTTTAATTTCACGCATACGCATTGTTCGTTTTTGATTTTGTTGACTACACAGTATAGTAGAGTCAGTTGGTAACCGTCTGTGTGAAAAACATCATCATGACGCAATTCACTCTGCTAGAAATTTGCAAATAACATGTTGTACTGCTTGTTATTCGCGCCGGAAGCTCTAATACGAACATTTCAGAGGACAGTGCAATCTGAGGACATGTACCGAGGGTGATAAAGCTCAAACATCCAGTCAACGTCATGGTGTTTGGAGTGATCACTAGTGATGGCGACGTTATCCATTCGTCTTCCCACACGGCCTCACGCTCAAATGCCTGGAGGAGGCAGTGTCACCTTGGGTCAAGGGGGGGGGCTGCTGGAAGACCCTGTGTCTGCCAATAGGACTCTACAGCATGCCACACAAGCAAGAGAACCCAGTCATGGCTGTCAGACAATATCTGTGGCCACATCACGCCTAACATCTGGCCACTTAACTCCGCAGACTGCAACCCCCTTGATTATTATGTGTGGAGCGCAGTTGAGCGAGAGACCAACAAAACCTCTTGTAACACAAAAGATGAACTGAAAGCAAGGTTTACGGCATCATTCACCAACTTAAACAAGGAGACTGTCCAAAAGAGTTGCAAGAGATTCCGGAGTCGTCTGAAGGCTGTAGTTGAAGTTTATGGCGATTTTAATTGAATGAATTTACTCTTTAGTATTTCAAGATATTTTAAAGCAATTTTGATAAATATATCCGTTAAAATGAGATGTCAGTGTTATTTTGAGTTCTGCGTTATTCAGACGACAATATATTGACACCCTATACAATTGTACATTGGGTAAATGTGTTGTGGCTTCTTTGGCATGCTTGTTCCCAAACAATACTTAGTGCTGTTGACACCGCCAGATTGAATGGTACTGCCCAGGTGTCGAAACCATAATGATATCCATGGGGCAGCTGAGTATTATAGCACATCCTCTTGATATATAATTTTTAAATAAAATATAAGTATAAGGATAAAATCTATATAAGATTTATCAAGTAGCCAGCGTGGAAAACCAATTGAGGAAAAATGAATACAGAATATATGATTTTTTTTACTTAGATATAAAATACATTATTATATCAAGAGCTACTACTATAAGTAACGCTTCACACTGGGATTCTAGATATGTGTGAACATTTGTATATGCTCTGTTGGATGAATTGTTGTTCGCTTGGGGTGTAGAGATGTTTATATTTATATTTTCTGGTTATGTTGTACCGATGATTGGAGAGCATATTATACATGTTGACCATGAAATTATTAATGGTATACAATTAACCCCCTTTTTTTTTAAATGAACTTCTATGTTCATTTCTCCGATTTCGGTGCCTGTGCATATTTATTGAAGTTGTTTGACTTTAGAGTCCCGATACAGCGTGAGGCGTTACTTATAGTAATAACCCTTGATATAATGTATTTTATACTTAAGGAAAAAATATATATGCTTTGTATTAATTTTTTCCTCAATTGGTTTACCACGCTGGCTACTTGATAAATCTTATATAGATTTTATCCTTACATTATATATATATATAATATATTACGTTTCCATCCGATTCCCTAAATCGTGTATGGTCTTTTTAATGTAAGCATTGACAATAGAGTAAATGTTACCCTTTGCATTAAATTCTATGAGAAATTCACGTATCGGTCGCCCTGAGATAATTGCACTTAGAAGGCATCTCATAAGGTGACTACGATATTTAGACTTAAAGGAGCATAGTGGTTATTGTCTTAGGTTTGGATTAAAGCTCTGCAGTCAGGCAGGAGAAATACCAAAAAACCTTGTCACCAGGAATTTTACTTCAGAACTAGTGGAAAATTTGTCTAAAAGAAGCATTACTATACATTTGTGATTCCGGTCTATTGATGCACAATGAGCTCTTACTGGGGAAACAAAAAATTCGAAACCATTCCAATGAGATGTTAGTTATTATCCAATCCCTTTTCTCTGAAAGTGTTGCGATGTATACTTTTATCAACAGCTAACAACTTACAACAACGCATTCCTGTGTCTGTGGAGCATCACTGTAACACGAACTTTTGATGCTTTCTAGCCTGTTGGGGATTCGGTTTCCTCAGTCGTTAGTGATCTTGGTAAACATCTCCGAAACAATGTTGGCTCAAGGTAAGAGAGAAGTATAGAATAAAAGCATAAAAGGACACTAGAAAATAAAAATGTGGTTGAAGCAAAAAATGGGTGATAGGATTAGGGACCAGATGGGAAGTGGTTTTATGAGAGAATTAAGAAGAGGTGTGTACGAAATGAGAGAGCATGTACAGGAGTACAGATCTGTGTGTACGCGGCGAGGTGTGTGTATGTGTTTTATCATGGGGGTGTGCATATGCGAGTGTGAAAGTGTAGTGACGTGGCGGTAGTGCCAGCGTGGGTAGTTAATGTGTTTGTGGAATCGTATTGTGGGTAAGTAAAGGGTAGAAAGGAGGAGGTGGCAGCGGGTGCGAATGTGAGGTGAAGGAGAAGGTAAGACGAAGGAAAACGGTGTGGAAAAAGTGTTAACGTGTGGATGTAAGACGCAGTTGGTAGAGAAGTGAGAGAGGAAAGGAATAAAAAGGGAGAGAAAAGGATTAGGGTAATTGATAGAGCTGCGTGCACGTGTCGGAATGTAAAGCGTATAGCAGTGAAGTGGAAGGGAGAAAAAGAAAAAGAAAAAGCAATTTTAAAAAACAGTGAAAAAAAAAAAAAAATTGTTATAATGAAAACAGGCGGGAATGAAAAAAAGGAACAACAGAGAAAAGGTGCGAGAAAAGGGGCGGCGGAGAAAATCAAGGGAAAATGGCGAAAAATATTTTACAAAAAACATAAATGAAGAAATACACAAGAATCTTGCAGGTTCAGTCCCAATACGTGGCACCATAGGCAAGTGTCTTCTACTATAGCATTGTAAATGGATTAGGTAGAATGAAACTGACAGAAGCCCGCAGTATGTATACATATACACA
>NC_068997.1:39283945-39292040 GCF_001194135.2 Octopus bimaculoides
AAGTATTCAAAGATGCAAATTGGCAAAATCCAGGTGTAGTTTCTAGAGGTGAATTATGCGAGAGGGATAGAACCGAAGAAAGTAGAATCGGAGCCTTTGGTGCGTTAATCGTTTGTTGAAGGAAAAAGGCAGGAAGAAAGAAATATCTTTTGATTGAAAGTGAAACAAAAGAGACGAGGAGAATTAGAAGTGTGTGTGTGTGTGTGTGTGGGGGGGGTGTAGGTGTGTGAGTGTGTGTGCGTGTGCTAGCGAGCTAAAGAATTGGTAGCAGGGAAGGTGTTAAATACAGTTGTTAAACAAAGATGGAGTGAAGGTGTGTAGTGAGAAAGTGTGAGGCTAGGGTAGGGAAGAAAATGTTAGTGTGATGGAGGTGCAAAGGTCGTGCGTGCGCGAGGGTTAAAAGGGACAAAGAGAATATCTATCTATCTATCTATCTATCTATCTATCTATCTATCTATCTATCTATCTATCAATTCCAGTGATTTCTATTGCACCCCTTAAAGTCAAACAAATCGACCACATTGCTTTTAACTTTGGTACATTATTTTCGGTAACTTTTGACGAACCGCTCAGTTAGGAGGGGGGCTGGCGTCAACAAAACAATAGCAGTTCTAAAGTGGTATCGTGGCCAAATAGAAACCCAAAACAATATATTTGCTCACTGTACTTTACTATTAATCAACACCTTATAAAGCACATACGTGTCTTCCATACTACCCCATACTCTCCCTTCCTAAACATCTACTACCCCTCTTTACCAACACCACCCGTAATTATAATTCACATGCACCCATGTACTCCAGCAAGATAATAGCTGGCCACAAACTATTTGAAGTCGAAAAGAGCCAAACTAAACTACCATCTGATGAAACCGAGCAAGCCAAAATTTTAAGGAACTGCCAATCCCTTCCCTTTTTAATTACGTAATCAGTTTAACACTAAAGTTCTTCTGTATAATTTAAGACAGCCGCATGGCTAAAACAAAAGAATATATATACATCCATGATATGGCTTTGTATATTCTCTTCTATATCTATGTAAGTATGTATATATATATATTATATGTAGTATGTAATTTGTATACTATTATATATTTACTACGGATTACTTGCAGCTAAATTTCTTCCTACACTTCAATCTCTGGATCTTATACACACACACAGACACAGACACAGACACACACACAGACACACACACAGACACACACACACAGACACACACACACACACACATACACACACATACATACATACATACATACATACATACATACATACATACATACATATACGACGGGGTTCTTTTAGTTTCCGTCTTCCGAACCCACTCCCAAAGCTGTGGTCGGTCCGAGGCTACAGTAGAAGATATTTTTCCCAGGGTGCAACGTAGTGAGACTGAAACTGGAATCATGTGGTTTGAATCCTATCTTCATACGACACAGCCACGCTTGCGCCTTTATAATATACATATGTAAATATAAAGCTAAAAAAGTAAATAAAGCTGGAAAAGGCACAGAAATATATTTTAGAGAATGTTTAATATTTTTGTTGTCTGGGGAGAATCATTTTCTGTTAATGCTTTATAATTTAACACACTCACCGGTAAAATTTCCACTCATTTAAGTTGCGTCTTGCAACCTTTTCAACAGTTGTTGACAATAGTTGTTTTGTAACAGTGAATGACTTAAAATATAACCGGTTTCGATGTATCCATCTTATCAAATATTGATAGGCATTTTTTTTTTGGAAGTCAGAGAGAAAAATATTTGGGGGATTAACAGTTTGTACCCATGTTTTAGTTATGTGTGGGTGTGTGTGTGTGTGCGTGTGTGTGTGTGTGAGTGTATGTGTGTGTGTTTGTGTGTGTATGTTCGTATACAATGTTCATATAACAACTGTATACCTCACATATAATACGATCACTTTGAGTTGATCACTTTGAGCGAGAAACAAATAGACAAACCATGCAGTGGAAACACATCTCATCTCCTGCTTCAAAGAATGCCAAGGTCGCTTGATCTGCAGAGAAGGTGATGGCCTCGGGTTCTGGGACGCAAAAGGCATTGTGTTTATTGGCTATCTTCTGAGCACTATGCCAAAATGCCGAGGTAGATACGAAAGGCTATCTAGAGCAAACGGCCAGGAAAACTGACGTAAGAGGTTTTGTTTCATTAGGGCAATGCTCCAGCACACAAGTCCTTGATTTCAATGACTTCTGTGCAGGACTGGCTTTGAACTGATTGATCAGCGTCCCTATTCTCCTTACTTGGCCCCATCTGACTATCATTTGTTTTCCTACATTAAAAAGCACTTGGCTGTGAACCAGCATTGCAGTGATGATATCAAATCTGATGTTGATGGCGTTTTAGATCAACAGGATGAAAGCTTCTTCACCAATGTTATCTAAGCACAGCTACACCGATGATGAAACCGCAAGGGGGGGGGGGCATGTTGAAAAATAAGCCTCATTCGGTCACTTTCTCTGAGAGTATGTTGGTCAGCCGAGGAACTTTTCAGCCAACCTATGAAATTATTGTGTTGCTTTTGTTATTGTTTAAATTAATTTTCTTGATATATTTCATATTGCTATTATTGCTATTATTATTACTTTTTTTATTAGGTTTTATCAATTTTATTATTTCCAATTTCACTGCTGTATCAATCTGCAATCTCTCTTTCCGTACATCCATATTTAAAAAAAAATCCCCTGCAAAATGGGAACGTTAACAATAGAAGCAGTACTGATGACAGCACAAAGCTAACATACACATACAGTCAATACACTGAAGTTTCGAACAAAAGTAAATTGATGACTGTTATCGTTTAAATCTAACGGACAAACGCTATATTAAAGAGATTAATGCTTACAACACACACATTGACTCCTCCTATAACAATAAATCATGTCAATATTATTTGAATTTCAAGATTAGACGATGAAGATCTAAAAACATTCATTAAGGATTTAGGAATTTAATGTGCCAAACAAACTTCAAGAAAATCATGTGAAATATGAAGAAAGTTTTTAAAAAATGAGAAAACTAGAACACACACACACGCACATACGTACACACACACATACGTACGTATGTATGTATGTTTGTATGTATGTATGTATGTATGTATGTATGTATGTATGCATGCATGTATGTATGTATGTATGTAAATGTACATGTATAAATGAATGCGTGATTTTATATTTGTGACAACTTAATATAAATAAACAGACGAAGAGTAGGTCATATACATATAATACTTATATTGTAAGAAATTATTAATTAGCAGTATTAAGGAATCATGTTATAGATTATATACCCAAACAAACATTATATATCCAAACAAACATTATATACCAAACAAATATTGTTTCAGCAGTAAATTAACAAAAAAATGTTATTCGCGTGTATGTGAGGATTATTTTTCAAAAGAATAAATAATATCATTGAGAAAATAATGTTTAATTTGAATTTTTGTTGGAAGTATTGTAAAGTATATCTGAGTGAGTCATCCTTGATGCAGTTATCATAACAATTCAAGTGTGCCTAGTTTAGCAGAGTGGTTCAGCTAATGTTTACTTATGAAATCAAATATAATATAGAAATATATATCAGAACTGGTGGACACGCATAGCGAAATACATAGATATAGAATATACATAGATGCATAGATATCTAGATACATAGATATCTAGATACATACATACATGCATGCATACATACACACATATACTTAAATTTATATATGTATGTATATTACTATATGTATATCATTATATGTAAATTATGTATTAATATATGCATATATATGTACGTATTTATATATAAATATATGCAAATATTTAGGCGGGAATTTTCATGTATTTATATATATGTATATATATATATAGATAGATAGATTGATATGTATCTATATAAGTATATGTACAGATATATGAACACACACACACACACACACGCACACACACACACACACACACAGACATATATATATACACACATTATATACATACACGTAGTTATATACATATACATATATGTGTGTATGCATTTATGTTAGTGCGCATATGCGCATATTTCCGTTTTGTTTTCACTGGCAGAAAGAAATTCATTAACTCTTCTCGGTCTTTAGCTGTATCTCTCTCTCTCTCTCTCTCTCTCTCTCCCTCTCCCTATCTCACCTTCTCTCTCTTACACGCACATCCACACATACTCAATTTCTCTTTAGTCTATGAAATTCAGGTGGATTTATTGCCTTCTGCAATACAAACACCGACGTAAGATTAGTTGCCATTTACAATTCCTTTAAAAATTATCCCTCACACACACACACACACACACGTATGTATGTCCTCTTTCTGTCTTCAGAGCAAATTTTG
This sequence comes from Octopus bimaculoides, assembly GCF_001194135.2. NCBI lineage: Eukaryota > Metazoa > Mollusca > Cephalopoda > Octopoda > Octopodidae > Octopus > Octopus bimaculoides. The sequence continues at coordinate 39,288,320 of NC_068997.1, forward strand.
ATCGGCCACCTACTTGGTAGCAAGGTTGTATTTTAACCATCATTTGAATCATAAGAAGGTTTTGTAGGTTCTTATAACCCGGATATCGCGATCATTAGTAACATATAAATTAAGGACTTACATTCTCACCCCAAGATCTCAAATTCAGCTGTATTTTGCTCCAGACGTGTTAGTATGTATTCTGTTGCTCCAATAATAATGGGTATGAAGCTTAAGTGTACCTTGGGTACTAGTTTTGCAAATTTCTTATGAATGGTCCAAAGATGTTCTCTTTCTCTTGTAGTTTCCTAACCTTATTTGTGTCCAGAGGGCAGCTGATTTCCTGAACAGAACGTGTTCCCACACGTTCTTTGTGGTCCCACGCAACAATATATGGTTATTTTCAATTTTTATGTTCCACCTATATCCTTTTGACCCATTGGTCTCAATATGGTCAACTTCATTTGTAGGTATTTTCTTTTTGTTATCCTGTTCTAGACCGTTCTGGCCACCGCATTATGCTTGGTTGGTACATAACATCTGAAAGACATCCTCTCACAGTTGGCAATAACGTGGTTGATGTCTTCAGTCTCAGTCTTGCATAGCCTACATTTATTGACTGTCAACGTTGACTGCCTTTTCTGCTGTAAGTACTTGATATGTATGTATGCATGTATGTATGTATGGAGGTGCAATGGCCCACTGGTTAGGGCAGCGGACTCGCGATCATAGGATCGCGGTTTCGATTCCCAGACCGGGCGTTGTGAGTGTTTATTGAGCGAAAACACCTAAAAGCCCCACGAGGCTCCGACAGGGGATGGTGGCGAACTCTGCTGTACTCTTTCACCACAACTTTCTCTCACTCTTACTTCCTGTTTCTGCTGTGCCTGTAATTCAAAGAGTCAGCCTTGTCACACTGTGTCACGCTGAATATCCCCGAGAACTACGTTAAGGGTACACGTGTCTGTGGAGTGCTCAGCCGCTTGCACGTTAATTTCACGAGCAGGCTGTTCCGTTGATCGGATCAACTGGAACCTTCGACGTCGTAAGCGACGGAGTGCCAACAACAACAACAATGTATGTATGTATGTATGTATGTATGTATGTATGTATGTATCAATTCTGTATTTGTGTATTAAGCATGCTGCCAATGGTTTCATACAGAAATTGCGCAATTTTTCAGGCGTTCCACTTACGAATATAGGTAATCGATCTCTTAAGATTTAAACGACATTTTACATTTCAACGTCTTTTCGCTACAGATGAACAGGTAAGGGCAAGTAACTCATGTAGGGATTTATTGAATTGATATCTCTTTCCACTGGCCATTGCTTTTTACAAGTATTGGTAAAATTTTCGTTGATTATGCGTTCAACATAGTTTAATTACTCCAGCCACCGAATCGGTAGAAAAGTTTTGTTTTAACCATCATTCTTTAAATCTTAACAAGGTCTTGCAGATTTTTATAATCCCAAATATCACGATCATTTATAGTGTATGAATTAAGGAGGTGCATTCTCTCCCCAAGAACCCAAATTCATCCATTCTTTGCTGCAGGCGGGTATGTATCCAAAACTAATTGGTATGAAACTGAAGGTGTATCTTAGGTACTGGCTTTGCAAACTCCTTATCGATGGTGGTCCATAGATGTTCTCTTTCTATTGTGTATTTCTAAGAACATTCGCGTTCAGACAGCAGCTGATTTCCACAACAAAACATATCTTTTCCCCGTGGTTCCACACAACAGTATCTGGCCGGTTGTGTTTTAACTTAGTGGCTGTTCTAATTTTCGAGTTCCACTAATATTCTTTCGAACCATCGGTCTCAATACGGTCAACTTCGTTTGTAGGTATTTTCTTTTTTGTATGTATGTATGTATGTATGTATGTATGTATGTATGTATGTATTTCATTGTGTGTGTGCATGTGTGTGAATGTAAGCCTATGTTTACGCCTCCTTGTCTTGACATCACGTGTTATAAATGAATGTTATATATTTCCAATATTCTATGAAAACATCTGGCCAGAGGAAACATAACGTTGCTAGGAAAATCACTTAATGCATTCATTCTCCTTCACCGAGTATATTTAGTCATTAAAATTGAATGAAACATACCATTTGAATTAGAATGGTATATCACAAGTATTGCTCGGTCACGAAAACGGGAGAACGAGCAGATTACGTATGCTAGAAAACCTCAGTATATTACAAGAAGATAAGACGGGGAGCTGGCAGAATGGTTCGAATTCCACCGAAGTGACATTACCTTTCATCCTATCGGGGTCGATGAAATAAGTACCCGCTGAGCACTGGGGTCGATGTAATCGACTAGCCCCATCCCCGTAAATGTCAAACCTTCTGCCTATAGTGGAAAGGAATATATTTTAGGAAGATAAAAACCTCCTTTGTAGGAGAGGTAGAAGTATACTACCCAGTTTTGACATCATTTTTTAAACTTCTAGATTCCTAAAACCATAAAGCAACTAGAATAATTACGAAATAAAAATTCGCAGCACGAAATCTATCCGTAATATAGTGTAATAAAATTTTAACTAATACAGTGATACTTTTAGAACTCTAGCAATAATAATTTCAGGTACTAACGAAAGTTTCAAAAACATAGTCTCTGTCTGTCTGTCTGTCTGTCTCTGTCTCTGTCTCTCTCTCTCTCTCTATGTCTCTCTCTCTGTCTCTGTCTCTCTCTTTCTCTCTCTCTCTCTGGCTCTCTGTCTGTCTATCTGTCTGTCTGTCTCTCTTTCTTACTCTCTCTCTAATGTATGATCTATTGCTTGTGTGCAATAGCCGTACACCGTAGTCAATTATGAGTGAACGGTTGCTTGGAACAATATATATAGGAGATTAGTTATATATTTATGTATAGCTATAAAAGCGGGCACGTAAATATACCGGAATATAAATATACCAGGATATAAGGATATAAGGATATATATATATATATATATATATATATATATATGTATGTATATGTACCTTTATTCTTTTAAGGTTTCAGCCATAAGACTGTGGCCATGCTGGAGTGCGGCCAATAAAGCCCTTGTCTTTTATCTTCTACTTGCTTCAGTCATTAGCCTGTGGCTATGCTGGGGCACTACATTGAAGACCATTAATCGACGGAATCGACTCCATTACATTTTTTAAAGCGTAGTACTTATTCTATCGCTTACTTTTGCCTAACCGCTATGTCACGTGTACTTAAAACACATTGACATTGGTTGTCAAGCGATGGAGGTAGGTGGGGGACAGAGACAGAAAGATACATATACACACATACAAACACACACACACACCCGCACTTAAGCACACGCACACATATATACAACGGACTTCTTTCAGTTTCGTCTACCATATCCACTCAAAAAGATTTGGTCAGCCAGAGGCTATCGTGGAAGATACTTGCCGAAGGTGCCTCGCAGTGGGGCTGAAATTCGAACCATATGTTTGGGAAGCAAACGTCTTACTACAATCATGTCTACATCTATACCTATATCTATCTATCTATCTATCTATCTATCTATCTATCTATCTATCTATACATACATACATACATACATACATACATACATACATACATACATACATACATATATACATACATATACACAGCCAATGAAAAGAAGAGGACAAAGAAATTCTTTAACACATCTTTGAAGATGTGTTAAAGAATTTTCTTTGTCTTCTTTTCATTGGATTATTTACTTTTCGCCAAACCATATGACGGTAT
>NC_068997.1:39292761-39293563 GCF_001194135.2 Octopus bimaculoides
AAATAAAGAAATAAAGAAAAAGAAAAAACTAGCAATCTAATCATTTTAATTAGCCATGATTAATTAGTTGAAGAAGTAACACTTGACAGGGAGGTAATAGTCAACAACATTACAATTAAGCTGCAAAGAAAGCGAAAAATAAAATCAAATATCTTTTTTAAAAAATCAGCTACGGTAGATTTTTTTATTCTTTTCTCTCATTTTAGTTTAGTTTTGCCTAATTAGGAGTTGTTCGTAAAAAAAAAAAAAATACAACTTCAGAATATGTGTATATATATTTCAGGTGTCAGCCCTAATCTGCTGTGTGTGTGTGCTAAGAACTGCAGTTATTTTGGATGATTGTGTATATTAATGTGTATCTCATTCTAGAAATGTAGTTTAACCTATAGAAAGAAACATCTGAGTTAGAGGCCTCAATTAATGCGAGTACTTTGTTATGGAAAGAGCGACTCTCTTTGATATTGGATAAACAGCAATTACTGAGGCAGAATGCTTGTGTGTTGGTATGTGGTAATAGTTATATGGAAGGTTACTGCATTGTCTCTTTCTGTCTTTGTGTCTGTGAATCTGCATGCATGTGTGTGGCAATGCAATTCATTCCCCTTGATTCGTTGTAGGTGTGTGTAAGTGCTTATACATAAATACACGCGTATATATATGTATATTCATATATGTGTGTGTATTTATGTATGTGCATATATATAACTGTAGACATATATAAACATATAAGCATATATATATATATATGTATATAGATATAAATGTATATATACAGATAAGTGCCTGTATATATATATATATA
>NC_068997.1:39293573-39305878 GCF_001194135.2 Octopus bimaculoides
TATATATGTAATATATATATATATATAGTATATATATATATATATATAAACCTATGTACACACTCTCACACACACACACACCCTTATATCTATTATTCTCTGATGATGCTTCATAAATCCTGTTTTTAAGGCAATATCGTGTGATGTTATTCAATGTTGAGATTTTTACCAGACAGCTCACCGAAAAACTTAATGTTTTGCATCTCATATCCTCACTGCATTATGTTACTGATTACTGCACTGAGCGCAACTTCGGGGCAAAGGGAAGTCAGTTACATCGACCCTAGTACTCGACTGGTATTTATTTTATCGAACTTGAAATGATGAAAGTTAAAATCGACCTCGGTGGAATTTGAACTCAGAATGTGAAGACGGACGAAATGCCGCTAAGCATTTTGCTTATGATTCTGTCAGCTCGCCGCCCAACAAATTCTTTAGAATAAAAGCTAAAGACCCTCTTCAGCCATTAATGACCATGGGATTGCACCTAGAAAGTTCTACTGCGAGGCACAAGTTCGGCAAGGTTGTTTATGGAAACCTGCAGTCCACCATGTATACCAGCCTCCCTTCTCTACGCCATTGATGTTATCCTAAGGAAAGGCAAACGCCGATACAACTTAGCACCAGTGACGTCGCATCTCATCTCTATACCTGAGTGAACTGGAGCAACGTGAAATAAAATGTCTTACTCGAGAACAAGAGTCCGAGAATCGGACTCCCTACCTCATGATTGCGAGCTCGACGCTCTAACCACTTAGCCATGCGCCTTCACCTAAAAATATTAATGAGTATAACTAACTACAGACTACCATTCTAATACATATATACTTGAATAACTTTAGAAGGAATAAAAACTTCAAGCAACACTCAGTAATCTAAATGCGTATTGGACTTTATCGTTTACTACTGAGTTAAGATCGGTGTTCCTGAGACGCTTGAGAAGTAGCTTGTTTAGATATATACAATCCATCGAAGATATCCTTCTAATCTTTAAATTTGATTTTTATGAGATACTTTGTGTGCGTGTATATATATACGATGGGCTTCTTTCAATTTCTGTCTACGAAATCCACTCACAAGGCTTTGGTCGGCCAGAGGATATAGTAGAAGTCACTTGCCCAAGATACCACACAATAAGACTGAACCCTGAACCATGTCGCTAAGAAGAAAGCTTCTTACCAAACAGCCACGCTGGTGCCTATATTGTAAGGTACGGCCGTAGTTTAATGACTGAAAAAAAGCAAATGGTAAGTATATGGATAAATACTAGATAATGAATTGAAAGACATTATTTTCTTGAAATTACTACAATTGTTTCAAACATTTTTTCACTCGTAGTACATTGGTGAGATGATAAAATTAGCATGTGTAATCACCATCATCTATTAAAGGTGCAATATGCACCTCCTTGGATGACTTTTAAAATAAGTATTCGTTAGATCACACCATCATTTTATTCTGTGAAAAGTATATGCCTGTCTGTCTGCCTGTCTGTCTGCCTGTCTGTCTGCCTGTCTGTCTGCCTGTCTGTCTGCCTGTCTGTCTGCCTGTCTGCCTGTCTATCTGTCTGCCTATCTGTCTGTATGTATGTAATCGCTCCGATGGAGCTATAAGATGTTGCACAAACGCTCAAATCTGAGTACAGTGCTTCTTATAGCAGGAACAGTGATAAGCTAATGAAGTAGCGCAGATGACCTGCTGGATGCAGGAGGAAAGGGTGAGGGAAGGTTGTGGTGAAAGATCAGCAGAAGTTCGCCATTACCTTCTGCTGGAGCCGCATGGAGATTAGGTGTTTCGCTCGTAAACACACACATTGCCCTGTCTGAGATTTGAACCCGCGATCTCTCAACCGCAAGCCTGCTGCTCTTACCACTAGTCCATGTGCCTCTACTCACGTCAATATGCTTTCACTTAATTTTAAACGCGATTTCTCTACAATACTATTTATAATCAAAGTCATTACATGACTCAGATGAGGTATTGATGGAATAGTTACAATGACTTTTGATTTAGACATAAGACCAGAAATTTTCGACAGGTATTGTAAGGTGACGAGCTGGTAGACTCGTTATCCTGCTGGACAAAATGCTTAGCGGCATTTCGTCCGTCTTTAATTTCGAATTCCACCGAAGCTGACTTTGCTTTTCATCCTTTCGTGTACTGAGCACTGGGGTCGAAGTAATCGACTTACTCCCTCCCCTGATATCGCTGGCCTTGTGCCAAAATTTGAAACCAAAATTAGACAGCTTTTGTATTTTATTGGTCCTGAGGGATGGAAAACAAAATAAGCCTATGCGGGTTGTGAACAGACAATATGAAAAGACGAAACAAATACTGCATGACAGGGTTTCCAGCACTCTACTAACCTGCTGGGAGTAGTAAAATTAATCCTTCTTACTGTAGGCAGACGGCCTGAAATTCTTGGGGATGGACAAGTCGACTACATCGACCCCAGTTCTGAACTGGTATCTATTTTATTGACCCCAAAAAGATGAAAAACGAAGTCGACTTCGGTGGAATATGAACTCGGAGCGTTAAGACATGCCAAATGCCGTTAAGCATTCTTGTGAAGCGTGCTAACGATTCTGCCAGCTCACTGTCTTAAAATGCGGATGTGAGTAGGCTTTGAAATCAGAGCGAAACGAGCCGAATGAAATACATCAGTGCGTTTTTTTCCGGCACTCTACCCAGATATAGTAGAAATACTCAGTTTCAGCGGCCGTTTAATATTGGTTTCAAATTTTGGCACAATGCCAACAACTTCGGGGAAGGGGTTAAGTGGATTACATCGACCCTAGTACTCAACTGCTACTCATTTTATCGACCCCGAAAGGATGAAAGATACAGTGAATCTCGGCGGAATTTGAACTCAGAATGTAAAAACCGGATATTTATATCATCAACGCAGTGACTTCATGATTCTAATACATATGTAATGGAATACTCAGAACGTAAGGATAGGCGAAATGGCGCTCAGCATTTTAGCCGGCATGCTAACGATGCAGTCAGCACGCCGCCTTAGTGGCATGATTAATATAATTACTGATAGCTTCGAATTTTAATACAAGGTCAGCAGTTTTGGAGCGTAAGGGAGAGTGAATTACACCGACTCCAGAACTTGTCTAGGCCTTATTTTACAGACTCCGAAGGGATAGAATTAAAATCAACATCGGCGGAATTTGAACTTTAAAAGACGAACAAAATGCATTTTGTCCGGCGTGCTAACCATTCTGCCAGTTCGCTGCTTTAATTGAAGCTTTAATATCATTAGTGACAGCAAGAGCAACAGAAGCACAAGACGGGTCATGTTCTTATCATTTAAATATTTTAGAGACTTGATAATTCTTAATTATCGTTCCGCCTCTGAAATACGTATTTTGAAAGGGCAAAGAAAAAGATGAGAAAAACGATACAAAAACTAAATTCAATAAGACAAATTAATAAGTGCCATTTCGACCCTTGCACACTATTATTGAATGTTAGAACAATTCAGTGCTTATTCTTCTACATTAGTGTATGTGATATTTCCGTATACGTTAGATGATATCTCTTTTATTAGGCCCCTAATGTGTCCCTTCTTCCCCCCACGTTTGTAATGACGGCCATTCAGTCTATACTAACAATAAATGAATAAATAAACAAATAAATGAAATAAAAAAAAACATTGTGAAGCGTAAAAGAACGAGAAGAAAGAACCTCAAGTTTCAAAGCTGGGTGATAATTACGACGGAGAGGAAGAAGAAGTAAGCCATACAGAAAGAAAGGAAAAAGAAACAAAGGCAAAAAAGGAAAAAGTGAGAGAGGGAGAGGGGTGAAAGAAAGCGAGAGAGAGGGGGGTTAGAAGAAAAGAGAAAAAGGAGAAACACAAAAGAAGCTGTAAGAAGGAAAGGATGTGTGTTCAGGCTCCGACCGTACGCGACGGAGAAGAGTGTTAAAAAAACAAAGAAAAGAAACGATGAAGGTAATTACATGCTAAAAAAATAAAGATAAAGCTACGTTTAGTCTTCAAACACACACACACACGCACGCACGCACGTACGACCGCACGCGTGCACACACATTTTTGTATGCATGTATTGAACATGGGAAAAAAATATATATTTCGTAATTTTTTTTCGAAATTCTCGGCTCCAAATTTTTTGTTTGCATTCTTAAAAACCAAACTAATTAAAGATTCTTCTAATCAAGAGAAGAACTTTAATGGAGTGTGGGAAGAATTTGATAATGTGTTGACAGTTTTACATCTGATTTTTTTTTTTCTGATATTTTCTGTTATGAAAATATTGGTTTCACATTTGGAACAAGGCCTGTAATTTCGGGGACAGAGGCAAATCAATCACATTGATCCCAGTAGTTGACTGGTACTTATTTTATCGACCCTGAATGGATGAAAGGCAAATTCGACGCCGGAGGATTTGAACGAAGAACATAAAGACAGACAAAATGCCGCTGAGCATTTTGCACGGCATGCTAACCATTCTGCCAGCTCACCGCCTTACTCTTTTGATAATTCTGATTCCAAACTTTGGCCCGATGGAGGGTGTAAGACGATTACATCGACCCCAGTGCAAAATCACTATTCGTGAGTTTTCAGATGTTGTGCAGATTAGTTACGCTTCAGTTCATTCCATTATCACTGAAGATTTTCGTATGAGACGCATGTCTGCCAGGTTTGTGCCCAAACTGCTTTCAGCTGACCTAGAAGACATTCGGGTTTCAGTTGCACAAGATCTTCTTGATTGTGTGGAAAACAATGAAAACATTTTGAAAACACTGAACAGGTATCGCCAAGCTTTGAGCAAAATTTGATGCAGATTTTCCGCTCAACTTTCTCTGTCATGGTCAATGCGACGATCACACACTGCACACCTTCGTTCCAGCACTTGTGAGCTAGAACGTTAAAACTTAGTGCGCATGCACAGCGGAGCCGTAGGTCACTCTGTGCCAAGCAGCTTCATTCTGTGTGCTTTAGCTTCGTTACAATGGCAACAATCTGGATACTTATTGATCAAACCGCGTATAATAAATAATAAGTAGAAGGGATATTTTTTTCCACATCCATAATTTTATTAAACAGTTACTTACAACATTCTTTCGTGGACCTACGCGTGGTTCAACTGCATCGACTGCATTTTCAGTACATTATTTACTGCCATTAAGGCGGCGAGCTGGCAGAATCATTAGCACGCCGGGTGAAATGCTTAGCGGTATTTCGTCTGCCGCTACGTTCTGAGTTCAAATTCCGCCGAGGTCGACTTTGCCTTTCAACCTTTTGGGGTCGATTAAATAATACCAGTTACGCACTGGGGTCGATATAATCAACTTAATCCGTTTGTCTGTCCTTGTTTGTCCCCTCTGTGTGTAGCCCCTTGTGGGCAGTAAAGAAATAAGAATCGTTAGCATGCCGGGCGCAATACTTAGCAGCATTTCGTTTGTCTTTACATTCTGAGTTCAAAACCCGCCGAGGTCGACGTTGCCTTTCATTCTTTCGGGGTCGATAGATTAAATACTAGGCATGTGCTGCTGACCTGAAATCCATACCAGTCGCTGTCCGAAGTTAAGACTTGGCATAAAATAGGTCAAGGTCGAGATTAGTGCCTTTACATGTCTTTTTGTTAACTTTAATGGTTGAGTGTGCTTTACTTTTGATTTCAAGTGGATACAATTTTCACCTGATTAATATCGCAGAAATAAGCAATAAATAAATACTAGCTTCTTGAGACACTCAACGTTTCCTTTTGAGTCTGAAGAGAATGAATGAGGCACGGAATTCGTTAATGGCTATTTTATTCATGGATTCTTGATGGTCAGTTTCAGCCGCAGGATGAACAAATAACTTTTGGTTGGACATATTAGGTATTATTCCATAGGTAAACTTCATTCATTTTATCTGGTAGTACTGAGTGTTTTACTCCTATATGCCTAAATCCAATGCGAAGGCAAAAGTGAACGGTTGGTAGTGATGCCCCTATCTTTTGAAGGGTTGACATCACTCTTCTCCAGATTGGTTTCCAGCTGTTCCTTCACTGCTGGTCGTATAGGTTCCTTCGGGTGAGGCGGGTGATATTAAAGACTTCTTTTGACAAAGAGAACATTGAAAGAACGATACAATCATAGGGAGGGGAGAGAAGTGCGATTATATGTATAAGGTGAGTGTAAGAGAGAGAAAGAGGAAAGGGAAAGAGACGTGATAATTTGGAAGAAAAGGACTATTGGGAAGCCAGGGGAAAGAAAGGAAGAGAAGAAGGTGCAGAGAGAGACAGAGAGATTATAGGAGGGGAGGCTATTCCATAGAACAGGGGTTCTCAATCAATCTTCATCTCTGCACCCCTTTGATTACTATTTTATTCTGGTGGATCCTCATAGCCATTTGATGTTTAAAAACTATTTTTTTAGAAACTGTTTTCAAAATTCATAGTTTGTTTTTCACACATTAAATGATATAGAAAGAAACCTGTTTCTTGTAATATGTACCATTACATAGGTTTAAAGTAAAAGTTTTTCAAGGACCCTCAAAATAGTATTGTGAATCCCCAGTTTACTATTTTCTTGTGTGGACCCCCCAAAATCTTATATAGACCCTAAGGGGCCATATGGACCCGGTTGAGAAGCACTGCGGTAGAAGAAAGGACAGAAGATAGCTGAAATTGAGGAAAGGGCAATCACAAAAACATTTGTGAAATGGAAGAATCCAACATTTTATTAGAACATTTAAATACAAAGAAACAGAAAAGAAGAGAGATGAGAATAGAAAAGAAAGTAAAGGATAAAAACAAAAAAGGTGTGGGGGTGAAGCAGTGGAAGGTGGAGGGGGAGAGGGTGATGAGCTACAAACCTCGGTATTGTAAGTGAGACCTGACACTGGTGGTAGGAAGAACATAAGTAGTTTCGTGATCACATACAATAAACAACAAACCAATATAGAACTTTCCACTTTGTTGGTAGACCTGTGCCCAATAGCTACAATACCTTCTTTATATCAAACCTATATGACCAACAAGAGACCTACTAGCTGCTCTATCTGCAAGAAACTGTAGCCAAACTCCATCAAATGTCATCGTACCATTTTAAAGAAGAAGGTTACACTTGATAATGTAGTTCTAAGTACACCATGTTCTGAACAAATAAGATTAATAGTCTCGGCTGGCACGCCTTTAACATACATGGTCAGGTCTGTTCTGGAGTTAAATAAAAAGAAAATCCCAGTGATAGTAGCACATTCCATCAAATAACGATAGCACAGTTCTCTTTATTGCTAAACAAAGCACTGGACAGTTGTTGGCAACATGAAAGCGAAACCTTGTTCGCATTGGGACTAGCTTTAATCTTTTACGAATTGATTTTCTGAAAAAGAGATAAACAATGAAAATAATTCGTTTGTGTTTGTTTTTGTAGCCATTCTAAACATGAGAAACAATATTATTTGACTTCATTGTTCTGCTGGAAACAAAGATATTTTATATTACTTGAAGAATTACACATTTAAGCAATCTTATCTAAAAAAATATATGTATAAATAAATTAGAATAAAATAAAAAGCGATTGTAGAAAATTCAATATGCTATAGCATGTTTGTCGTTCTACTGTAGAACGCTGTTGAAGAGAACGCATATTTCATTAGAAGCTGTTTAGAAACAAACCTTCCTCACAATTTATTTTAGCTTCTTCTCTCATCGGATTTGACGGTTATTTTTAGATTTCATTTACTCAAGTGATGCATTTATACATTGTAAGCTTGCGTTTAGACTGATTAAAATTTGCAGTCATATAAATATTTTTTATTGGTAATGGAAATATACGAAAGTGCAGTTCTGCTTCATAAACTCTGATAGTTTATGTAGAAAGAAATTTATTAAGAAAAAATATCCCAGATTAATCATATGTTCGTGCTAAATTATAACTTTAATAAAATTTGGATGAAAAACCATATTTTTACACGAAAGATTTTACATTTTACTATTTTCTTATGATTGCTTTATCTCATGTGAAGTAGTAGAGGCGAGAAGGAGATAAATTTGGGCCAGCTAATAGCTTTCACTTAACATTTACAGCCAATTTTCAATATACAGCTTCATCCTTGCCCTGAGAGAGTAATTGTTAAGCAAACAATTTAACAAAATAATTATTTTCAATATTTCAATGAAAGTATTCCCTTATATTATTTCAACATGCTGCTTCTCCTAAATTTCGTCTTATGTCTTCTTTTTTTTTTCTTACAGAAAATGTCCTTTCAAAATTCTCATTCTCTATAAGCATCATCAAATAATATATTTTCACAGAATACAGTGCATATCTCTTAACATAATATAAAGTATATAAATTACTGACTGTAATCATTTCTCAGATACGTGGTTTCTCCCCACATATGGCATTATACCACATTACCTTAAAAGTTGTATAACGTGCATATCACCGGTAGACAAAGCTTGTTAGGAATTCAACTAATTTAAGAATGTCTTGTAAAAATATTTTAGTGTAGTTACTCGCTGCCTTCACTACATAGGGGAAAATTTGAAATTAGAAAATATTCGTGTGTTTAACCTTTTTTATTGCGACGAGTTGTACCTAATCATTTTCCATCTCTACCATTTTACATATGTACTAGGTGTCAATTTACTGATTTTGCCTTATGTCATCCTCATCATTATTGTATATGTTATTGATTGGTTAGAGTCGCTATAGCATCAACTTTGCCATTAATCATTTCAGGGTTGATAAAATAATGTACAATTCAAGTACTAGGGTCGATGTCTTTTCTTGACACACTGTGTGTGTGTGTGAGTGTATGTGTGTTTGTGCGTGCATGTGTGTGTCTGTGCTTGTCCGTCTCTCAGAATTGGTTTAACTCTTAACCCAGTCTCGTTATAGTCAATACAATGGGGTCGCTAGCTGATCGTAAGCCCAAATATAAGAGCTGAAAGAAGCTGATAATCTCTACTTAGAAAGAAACCTACATCCTACGGAAACCCCCTGAAAGTTTGGAACCTTCAGTATTCCAGTAATTTTAAAAAATTATTATTTTCATTATTTTGCTGATTATTTCTAACTTTTAGTCAGAGTGGGGAGGATTGCAATTCATGCCCCTTTGCTTTTAGGGCCTCCAAGAACATTGGCAGGAGGACAGGAAGTTATTTTCTTTAAACCAGGGCTCCCCAAACATTTTATACCATCGGCTCCATCATGGAATCCTTCACCCCCTCGTCGACCCCCAGGCATGTACAAGAAAATAAATACATAATAATAATAGATGTGCATTTATCGACCCCTTGAATAATCCATTCGACCGGCAGGGGTCAATATCGACCAGCTTTAAATGATTGCAACATAGTTTACTTCTCTAAAGATACGCACGGTCCAGCTGATGTTCAACCGGTAGATGGATTATAGAATATATTAAACCTGAAGGCCGATTTATAGAATATTAAAATCCTTTCATTTGGAATATCCTACTTTCACCAATAATCAAGAACCTATACTGTAGGCAAGATTTAGATGTCACGATGCCGGAGTAGGTCCATAACATCAAATTATCTATTTTGATTATTAGATGCGAAAGAAAAGTAAATATCTTAATTCATCAGAAACAAGCAGTTGGTTAGCAAACAGTTGCTGAGAAATAAGTTAACATCTACGTAGTGATATATATGTAACCATCTTGTTAAAATTTCTCATTATTAGTGGAGTTAGCAATCAAACTTTTATATAGATTATCGGAGCACAAACAACATGAAACATAAAGCATAATCAAGTCATATCCAGTTGAATCAAACTAACATTCCAAATATTGTGCGAATACAAGCGATTAAGTGTACTTGAAATTCAAAGGATATTTTGTATTTGGAGCACAATTGGAAAAAAATGCTTACATACATGCATACATACATACATACATACATACATACAAACATACATATACGACGGTATTTAGGATTCCGTCGATCAAATTCCCTCATAAGTCATTGGTCTGCTCGGGGCTATAGTAAAAGACATTTGCTCACTTGCATATCCTATACATATGTAGATGTATATGTGCATATATGTGTGTGTGATGTGTGTGTGTATATATAAATATGTGTATATATAAATATGTGTATGTATATATATATATATATATATATATATATATATATATGTGTGTATATATATATTCACACTAACACGGAGGCACACATACAAACACACATATATCTATCTGTATATATGTAAACGTACAGTGAAAGACAGAGATAGAGAGGCAGTGAAAGAGAGAGAGATACATGTACAGAGACATACAATGGCGCCATATAATTTAAGAACTCTAGTATACTAATCTTAAAATGGCATTTTTCATATATTCAAATTGTAAATTGTGAATTCAGATGTATATCAAAATAAAGAAAATTTCACGAGATTTAATATGGTATACAACTTTACAGCGTAACATCAACATATTAATGTTAAATTAAAAAATAAACCTTAATTATCGTATTTTATAGCGCCATTTCATATATTCAAGTATGTAAGAAGGTATATAGGTGAAGAATATCATCCAGAATGCATCCAACCTACAATTAAGTACGGTGGTAGAAGTGTAATGGTGTGGAGGTGCATGTCTGGAAAAGATATCGGTCGTATAATCCGAATCAAGAGTATTATGGATAGTAAGTCCTATCTAGAAATATTGAATAAGACTATGCTTCCATAGGCCCGAAAGCATTTGGGCCAATCTTGTAATTTCCAACATGACAACGACCCGAAACACACCACGCACCTAGTCAGAGATTACATTAGGTCTAAGAGGGTTCGGTTGATGCAGTGGCCGGCGCAGTCACCCGACCTAAATCCTATCGAAAATCTTTGGGAAAGATTGGGTAGAGCTGTGCAAAGTAGTAAGCCAAAGAATAAGGATGATTTTTTTAAACATTATTAGCCAAGACTGTGAAAAAAAATCTCAGGAACAGTGTTAAATAATGTGGACAATTCTATGTTTAGCAGATGCAAAGCTGTATTAAGTAATTTTGGTCACCCAACCAAATACTGAGTGTCTAAGCTTATTGTTTTTTTGTTGATCTCAGAATAAACTTTTTAAAGCAAAAAAAAAAAAAGAAATTTTACAAATGGTTCTTAAATTAAATGGCGCTATAAATTACAATAGGTAAGATTTATTTTTAATTTAAAATTGATATGTTGATGTTACACTCTAAAGTTGTATACCATATTAAAGCTTGTGAAAATATCATTATTTTGATATATATCTTAATTCACAATTTACAACTTGAATATATGAAAAATGCCATTTTAACATCAGTATACTAGCGTTCTTAAATTAAGTGGCGCCACTGTATGCTTATATACATATACATATGCATGCATGTACATTCTAAATTGATATCTGTAGGCATACACATAAAGTACAAACACATATACCATGCCTTTATATATTCTCTTACATAAACACAAACGCATTCATTCTCATTTTTATGACCGGTATGCGTGTTATTCTATGTACATATGTGTGACTGTATGTGTGTATGAGGGCGTATGTGCTTATATGTGTACATGCGTACAAATAGGATGATGAATTTATGTACGTGTTTTTATGTTTTAGTGTTGTATGTCTAAAATGTTAGTGTGAGGATGTAACTGGTGGATGGGAAAAAGGCGTAACGAATCGCCATGAGAAATGGAAGTGGAAGAAAGTTTAATGGGCAGCTTAGAAAGAAAGATATCAGAGATCCTTTCAGCTGCACTCCAGGCCTCATAGGCTTAGATGTGAATTGAGTAGCATTGACATGGATCATCTTGTCTTAGATCCATCTAACACAATAGGGACTTCCTGGAATGATCTAGAACATATCTGAAAGATAGGGAGAAAGGGAGAGTAGAGAGACATAGAGTATACACACACATATATATATATACAGAGAGAGAGAGAGAGAGAGAGAGAGAGAGAGAGAGAGAGAGAGAGAGAGAGAGAGAGAGAGAGAGAGAGAGAGAGAGAGCGAGGGAGGGAGAAAGATAAGAGGAAGGAAGGTATATTGAAATTCAAAGATATGAGGGAATTAGCTTGTAGTTTCTCTCAGTCCCAAAGGTATATTCCACGACTTCAGTTATAAGATATCCACGTATCCATATTTATTTATTTCCTTTCTTCTTTGTTTCTTTCTCTCATACACATACAGTCTACGGAAATAAGCAATTACATTCATAAGCACACCAGAATCGTACACGCTCCTACATGTACATGTAAATACACATAGACACACGTTCAAGCATATACATACATACATACGTACATACATACATATTTATATATACATATATAT
>NC_068997.1:39305979-39306874 GCF_001194135.2 Octopus bimaculoides
TATATATATATATATATATATATATATATATTCATTCATTTCCTTCATTACTTTTTCTCATACACATAAAATGCGTGCACAAACACTGATTCGTAACTGTGCAACCCTTTTCATATACATACTACCATAATCACAGACACACGTACACACACATACACACGAACACACACATACACACACAAAACACAGACGCGCGCGCGCACACACACAAATTCACAGATATACATGCACGTGTGTGTGTGTGCATATGTGTGTGTGTGTGTGTGTGTGTGTTATGTGTGGGTGTGGGTGTGTGTTGTGTGTGTTCGATTTGGTGCTTGGGCTTCCGTGTATACTGGATGTGCGTATCAGAACTCCTTAGATTGCTGTCGACGTCAACCTTCGTAAAATATTGTTATCGTCGATAAAAGGGATATCCGTTTATATATACAGCGTTTTACATTGACATCGATATCACATCAAAAACTATGCATTTCGATATCATCACTGACAGAAAATGTGAAGACAACAAGCGCAAGGCAAACAACCAAATGAAAAACACCACATCAAAAACACAACGACCATATAATAAAGCTGATGGATTTTAGCAATATTAATGATCTCATATACACACACATATACACACACACATATATATATATATTTACAGATGTTGTGCACCAAGATACAGACAAGTTTGCCGAGTAATGGTGATAAATAAAAATGCTTACAATTATTTGGAAGCAGTAAAAGAAATGTGAATTTCATTTCTGACTTGTTTTTTTCCCTCCAGTCTCTTTAAGTAATTGGTAGTTTTCCTTTGGCCACATAAACACACATGAATATATGAACATGTATACATTCACATTTGTACATGTAGATAAATATATATCCATGTATAATATATATATATATA
>NC_068997.1:39309032-39309862 GCF_001194135.2 Octopus bimaculoides
ATATACACATTATATAATATTATATACATATATAAACACCCACACACATATGTGTATATGAACATGCGTGTGTAGATGTAGTTGCGTATATACACACACACACATATACATACATACATACATACATACATACATACATACATACATACATACACACGCACAAAGTAATTTATATATATTCATACTTTTTAGATTTCGCTATTTGTGCTTAATTTAGTGTGGGAAGGCGGGTCTGGTTGGTAGTGAGGAAGTTGTGTTGAAGTGTTATGGCTGTTGGCTACCGAACGATAACGCATGTCATGTTTAGTTGGGTGAAAAAGGAGATGTTGTTGTGTTCATCCTTTTTGAGGTGTATGCGGGTCGTATGAAATTCGAATCGAAATTAGGTCTCCGACTCATCACACAAGGATTTTATCTTTAAAACATTACCTACATGTTTTGTGGATCCTCCATTGATTTCGGCAATAAATATTCAATTTTTCGATTAATTAAATGATGTACTCTTTGGATTTGTATATAGAGTAGTTGGTTCTATCACAGACACGTATACTATTAATGCTGAGGAGAAATTAACTGATGCAGAATGTAACAACGTTGAAACTTTTAAATCATGGGTACAATCAATCTGAAGGACTTTCACACAGATAGCATCAACCAACTTTCACTCCTGGGTCGGCCGAGATTACGATAAAAGATCCTTGTTGAAGATGCTACACAGCTGGATCGAACTAGGATCACGTGATTTCTAAGAAAACTTCAAAACCATTGGGTTATGCTTCCTCCATAAAGTCTTAGGGAACGAAAGCTTTCTTTGACTCGCCAGTTAAGTG
>NC_068997.1:39310379-39314384 GCF_001194135.2 Octopus bimaculoides
ATATATATATATATATATATATATATATATATATACCCGTTAAATTCATATATGTGTGATCAGTGAATAAAATATACTGACAAACAGTCAACAATACTACTTAGATGTAATATGGAAATTATTATTTGAGAGAAAATATCCCGGTTTTGAATTAATCTGGGTTTTGAGAGCTACACCAGTTAATATGGCAATTTAAACGTGGTTGTTTAGTCGTGACTAGAATTAATATTAACATGAGTCGTATTATTGAGGAGAGTGGTAGAAGAAAATGAAGAAAAAATATCAGTAGTAAGCTGCATATGATGATATTGCGATAATCTAAAACCGGAAATCTAATCTGAATAACTCTACCAAAGTTATCCACTGGCCATACACTGGTGCTAAATCTTGTAACTGATTAAGACAACTCTAAAGTATGTCATTAGATGGATTTCTGTATAATTTCCGTCAGCCCAGTTGCACTCAACAGGTGATCAACTCACAGCGTCCTATTCACTTGAAATTGTTCCATGGAGGAACTGATGATGAATGAGATGTTCACCTGGCCCAGACAGATCCTTTCCTCGGCGGATCATGTTCCATGCCAAGTTTCTGCCGTTAGTATTTTGTATACATTTGCTTCCACTATTTTATGATATTGCTTAGTTTGGAAGTGGTGATTTTATTAGAGATATTTCTCATGTCCAAAGAATGTTATAACAACATATACATAGAAAAGTAACATTTTAGACACGCTGTTAGTTGTTGTCATTATGTCTTTGAAAGCTTGGCATCATGGACATTTCTATCATATCTGGAAATTATCGCATTCAGTACATCTTATTAATTATTTTGTATATACCTCTTAGTTTAAATGTTATTATGATAAAACATTCCCTAGAACAAGTCAAGCAAGGTGACTTCACTATGCAACAAGTTTTTGTGTAAGTTTCAAGGACTGACTAAATATTATATACTATTCAAAAGATTGTCTTGACATATCTTGAATCTCAAACTTCATGTTTCCTTCTGAAAGGAAATCACTCTTCCCATAAAATCTTCTGTTTGATGTTAAGTTGATTGCAATTCCCCGAATGCTTTAATGAAAGAAGAGAGACTTCATATACAATACTTTTACTGCTTTTGGTTATTCTATCTTTATATGAAGTATCACCACGTTTTCATTAGCACTAAGTCTGACAAAAAAGACAGATCATTTGATGCGGATAATTTTGGTGTGAGAAGCAATGTTACTGCTCTGAATAATTCGTTACTATTGTAGATTAAATTATAATCCTATTGTATATTAATGCATGATTCCAAGGACGAATTATATCATAACCCTTTCAGTCCATAATTTAGATCTTGAGCAATAAAACTGTAGATCTCATTGGCATTCGCGACTGATGCAGTGCCACAAGGTTTAATAATAAGGATGGATTGATGAATATGAATCGATATATATGTGAAAATAATAACATTTTTATCACCTCCTTTATGCAAGTAAAATCGCACATCGCCATCACTGAAGGAATGAACTAACTCATTTGTTAGTTCAAAGACTTACTCTAAAGTTATGAAAGTATAAGACAGAGTGAGGGGAGAAAATAAATAGTAAGTATGAATCATCCCTTGACAGACAGTTTTACTCAACAGGGAGTTCACAAACAGTCTAATGAAAATTGCACGAAATCAGAGTACAGCCGAATGGGCAAATGTTTGAAATTTTCATCAATATTCAATAGGAAATTATAAAAGTTTTGGTACCTAAGTAACGCTGTTCATTCCAACGCTGCCCACAGCCCATTAAAATTGCGGGAGCACAGATGTGCGCGCACAAAAAAAATAAAAAGAGGCTAATCGCATAAGAAAAATGAGGATGCAATGACCAATTTAAGACGGGAAATGTAGATCGTATAAGGAAATAATAACAGACTTGTTTTTGACCGGAAAAATTGTTAAACTAACGCACAGAGAACGCCATATGACCTTGAACAACGGATCAGGAGAGACGGAAAGAGTTATCACAAAAGCAGAAGAAAGAGGTTTAAAAGAGGGAAACAACAGGGGGAAGATCTTAAGGCAAATCGCTTGTAAGAAATGATGGAATATACAATATGGAAACGACGGAATTGCTATGATAACAATATGTTTTCATTATAGGTTTGTTCAACCACGACTTATTTGAGGGTAGAGAACAAGTAAACGAGGATAAGGTACTGTTCATATGCTCAACCGACACTTGATACTAAGACTAAATTTTCTTCAGACCAAACCCTACCGTCTTAAATAAAGAAGGATCGAACTGGTAGCGGTAGTGCTGCATATACAAAGAGACGAAATGTTATACATACATACATACATACATACATGCATGCATGCATACATACATACATACATGCATGCATACATACACTCGAACAGGTCTAATGTTGCGAGTTATCAATGATGTCGCTGGAGAGCACATGGAATCATGTGATGTTAATTACTGGAATATTAATACCCTCATATACGCAGTTACTATCGCTCTTAAAGAGCATCTGCAGTATACATGATAATGAAACTACTGAACGAAAGCAACGTAGATGGAAAGCAAAACTTAAAGAAGACATCAACAAACTGCACCGCCATATTGGATGGTTAACCACATTAATAAAACGTAAGAGGCATAATGAGTTCATACCTCATCAATTAGATAATTCTTATGAATGAATTAACAAAACTCTATGGTGACTTCTCACACCAAGCTCTTGAGCAAATGTTAATTACTCTAAACGCAAACACAGGGTGCTGAGCGAAAATCTTCGCTGCCACAAGCGAATTCCTTTGTGGATGGAAAATGTTACCTTTAAGAAAGCCCCCTCTCAAGAAGATTGGAATCAATCTGGTTGAAGATCTGGAACAAAAAGATGGATTTCGACCTCAATACATCGTAGCTAAATGCAGTAAGCGGAGAATACTGTACGAAAATCAACAATAAAACATATGCAATTGACCCAGGAACTTATAATATAGCTGTAGGAAAACTGTATAACGGAAGGGCACGTGGAATGGAAGAGATAGTTCGTAGAAGATGCTCACTGAAAAATAATCAATAAGTATATTCAAAAGCACTCTGGAAAGTTAGTTTGACAAACCAAATTGGCTTGCTTATAGCACGGACAAATCTTGTAGCTAAGAATGTATTGTGTCGACGCCCCAAGCGAAGAAGTAGGATCGCCCAAGACGTATAAATAGAGGTAGTCTGGCCATGGTAGGGGTGTTGAGTAGCTGTTGAGAAGCAGTCGAGTAGCAGTTGAGAAGAGATCATCCGAAGGTGCTAGATAGCAGTAGCTTGAGACACAGTAGAAAGAAACCACCGAGTTGGCAGTAAACTATAGGCCCATTGCTTGCCTAAACATTATGTACAAACTGTACACAAACTGCTTCAACCAGTTCCTCCAGGGTCATTGTAAGTCCAACGACATAGTGACTAATGAGCAGGCAAGTTGAAAGAATAGAGTGTGGGCTGGTGTCGAACAACTTTTCATAAACAAAACTGTACTGTCTGAAGTGAAACATCTTACTTGATTATAAGATGGCTTTCGGAATTTAGGACACTTGACTGGGATGTAGGGGAAATCCACTCCTTAGACATTAAAATACGCAAGATACTGACATCAACTTGAAATCTCCACTGAATAGTGATATCCACAAAACAGATAAAGGAGGCAGAGGCTTGAGATAAGTGCAGATATCTTTCGAATCTCGCATAGTCTCTCTCGGGAAGCAGCAAAAATAAACACATTACCTTAGCGCTGAAAACTGAAGAAAACAATATCCTACGAGTTGGAACAACCCCAAATGAGCCGAACTAGCATAGCTCAGAAAAGACCTGGAGATGAAACAACATATCAAAAAGAAGACCGTGCACGGGTATGTTTCTCGAAGACTTTGAAGTACACAATAATATCGAAATGAAGCGGAGCCTCTCTTGGACTTGTGACCACTACATCTCATCACATTTCGAAGGTCATGCATTTACAA
>NC_068997.1:39314394-39317128 GCF_001194135.2 Octopus bimaculoides
TATGCGTATATTTACATATATGGCTAGGGTATATATATATATATACATATATATATATATCTGTGTGTGTGTGTGTGTGTGTGTGTGTGTGTGTGTGTGTGTGTGTGTGTGTGTATAGCTAGCGGAAACAGAAATACTGTTCTTTCTGCATTTTGTAAATGGACATAAATGGAAGAAGATCGAAAAAATTTGCTTCTTGCATTATTGCTTTAGATTTTGATGCCTATAAGTTTATAGTTAGAATAACTCCTTCATGCCGCTGTACACATATACACACATTTACTGTAACACACAGTCACACATGCAAACACATTTATACACATACATTTGTACGCAAACATACACACACACACATTAAAATGTTATAGAGTGTTGACTTTTGTTTTTCTATTGGCCTAAATATCGCTCCAAAGTAGTCGTCTTCTCTCCCTTTCTCACTCTTTTTATATACATACAAGCATGCTTGTACGCATGCGCGCGCCTCTCAGTGCATTTATCGATTGGTCAAAGCAAAAGAAAGTACACTACTTGTTAAGTTACGAAGGTATATGAACACTACTCAAGTCCAGAAATTCATCGCAAAATGCTTGAGAAACGGTATTGTTCGTCAAGGGAGATCTTCAGTCAAAACTCTCAAAAGACGTACATGCGGACGCTATGTTCAATTTCTCACCGTGTAGGTTTTAAGTGATCCAGTATTTCACAGCCACTTGTCCTGTTAAAGTCATTATCATTTGGAATCAGTGCGTGATAGACTGGCTCTTTAAGTGACAGATAAATTCCATCCAACGTGATTTTACTATTTATTTTTACCCAAGCCCATTCGCAAATCTTGGATCGACCTGAGACTTTGGTTAAGGACCATTCGCCAAGTTGTCACGCATTAAGACCGAATATATGACCTTGTGGTTGCACAGTGAACTACGTATGGCTCGGTTGGGTATAATTCACACGTGCGAGCACACACGTCCATACGTCCAGCATACACACACAAATAGTCCTTAAGGACTCCAAAAATCTCTACAGTCTCTCGATCTACAACAAACAGAAATGATGTTTCTTTTAAACACAATTTACCGTTTTAATGACATAAATAGCCATTAATGATTTGGTATAACAACCATGGAACCTCAGTTTCGAACCTTAGCCGTAGTACGTCGATAAAGTTCTATCATAGTCACAGGTCAGTCCAAGTTTTGTAAGTGGAATCGAGAATAAAATATGGGCAAACGCCTATTTCATTCGAATACTCAGCTTTGAAACACACAATATCACACTGATATAGCTTGATGTATACGTGTTTATAGAATACGTGACCACTTATATTATATCCTAAGTAATTTAATGTTACATGGGAGGATCATATTATTGAATAATTGGAATATTCATCGCTGGACCCGACAACATTAACTCTGTGTGTGTGTATGTGTGCGTGTGTGCGCGCGTTTGTAAGTGTGTATGTGTGTTTGTAAGTGTGTGTGTGTGTATGTGTGTGTGAATGTCTGTGAGTATGTATCATTTACTAACATTTTTGTTTCTGTCTCTCTTTCTCTCTCTCACACATACATATACACACATTAACATAACACACATGCATTGAACAAAGGATTTGTGCATTTTTGTGAATTGTCTGAGGACCAGATGTAGCCATCAACTTCAAAAAGGAATAAGTGGCTATTTTGACACTCAACTTCTTCCCAAGAATGTTAGGGGAATCGAAACCCGGGTCATTGGCTCGATTTATCGATACTTACCTTCTGCATCACGTCTCTTGCCAAAGACCCATACACTACGCGATGATCAGAAACAACAGCCAAACATGCGTCACATTCAATAACATAATCTTAGATGCACTATGCCTGAAAAAAAAGAGGCATGGTTACAGTAAAGATTGCTTTGATCGTAGAAGTGCTCCTTGGACTAACGCACCACCACCATCACAACAACAACAACAACAGCAGCAACACAATACAACACACATAACCATATCATAGCCGTAGTATTTTATATGGAAGCTATTCACCGTCATTTACCCTTACCTTTCCTCCCCGCTGTTTTAATTTCTCATTTCACTCTCACTCCCCTACGTCATTATTAACCGAAATATTTATTCACCTGGTTATGAAGATATCCACATGGCTGGAGTTTGAACCTAACGAGCATATACAGATATCAGAAAATGTGTGTGTGTGTGTGTGTGTGCTTGTGTCTATGTATGTATGTGTGTGTGTATGCATTTATATATGTATGTATGCATGTATGTGTCTAGAGCTACGTGTCTTTGTATCTAGATTAAATTAGAATGGGCAAATTTGTGTGTATGTACACATGTCGTACTCTAATTTACAATGTTATACGTTAGAGTGTATGGAATATGAAGTTGCTACGTGGGATATTACAATGTTATGTGTGTTTGCATGCAAGTGGGTATATACGTATATATATATATAAATGTGTGTGTGTGTTTGTGTGTGTGTGTGTATGTATGTATATGTGTGCTTGTAATTTTTATGAATTGCAGAGATATGCTTGTACCTATATATGTATGCGTTTCATTAATGTGTTTAATCTAATATTGCCTGTATATGTTTTTAGTTGCGTGATGTGCATGTATGCATGTATGTATATATAGGTATATATGTATATACACATATATACATATACATACATATATACACACGCATATACATATGTATGTATGTATATATATATATATATATATATATATATATAT
>NC_068997.1:39318974-39319748 GCF_001194135.2 Octopus bimaculoides
AGAAAGGGATTGTGCGCGAATGGGTGTTAGCAATGAGGGACAGTGTTGTAGAGAGGGGACATTAAGGCAGGCAGACTATGATTGAATGAATATATGCATTAATAGCAAGACTGGAGGAAAAAAAGAGCCTGAAAAAAAAAAAATCTTTAAACAAAATTTCAAAATTAAAAAGTAAAAAGCAAACAAAAAAATCCATTTTGTGGATGGCGAGACGTGAAAAAAAATTTTGAAATAATTTTTTTTTAAGATATTTTATTTGAATTTTTTTATTTTTTTCAACAACAACCCCCTTTTATTGTGACAGGGATAAGGATCTCAGTGTAATGCTACAGTGGCAACTGGGGGGTTAAATAATACCATATTCTATCTATCACCCTCTCATTGCTTTCTCAGAATTTTTACCTCGGTTCTGTCTGTCTGTCTCTCCCTCTCCCTATCGCTCTCACTTTCTCTGTTTCTCTCTCAGTTTCACTTTCTGCTTATCTTTTCTTCTGTCAACCTTTTTTTTTAAAAAAAATTCTTTCTCTTTTTCTTCTCCCTCCCTCTTTTTCTCTTACTTAATTCAGGTTGGGAAATAAAACATTCGAGAGCCGATGGGCATTGAGAGGCAATAAAGCATGTCTACCCCCACCCACACTCGCTCTTCCTCTATCAACTAACAACATCCCTTCACTGTCATATTATGGTGATGATGATGATGATGATCATCATCATCATCATCGTCGTCGTCGTCGTCATCATCATCATCATCATCGTCGTCGTCGTCGTCGTCAT
>NC_068997.1:39319758-39329197 GCF_001194135.2 Octopus bimaculoides
CGTCATCATCATCATCATCATCATCGTCGTCGTCGTCGTCATCATCATCATCATCATCATCATCGTCGTCGTCGTCATCGTCATCATCACTCCTCCTCCTCCTCCTCCTCCTCTTCATCATCATCATCATCGTCGGCGTCGTCGTCGTCGTCATCGTCATCGTCACTCATCCTTATCATCATCATTATCATCATCATCATCGTCATCATCATCATCATCATCATCATCATCACCACTTGCGAGCATCAGTTCTAATTCAGAGACATCAGCCGCCAGCACCAAATTCTAAATCATGAACGAACCCCACCAATAAAACTGCAGAAATATTTCATTTTATTCTTTTTTGTCTTAAAATAAAGTATAACATTACCGTCGACCTGAGCCATCTACTCATCTACTTCCTCCTACACTGCGTCGTCGTCGTCGTCATCATCATCATCATCATCATCATCATCACCACCACCATCATCATCACCATCGTCGTCGTCATCAATATCATTACCACTATCACCACCACCATCATCATCATCATCGTCGTCGACGTCGTCTTCATTATCATCATCATCATCATCACCACCACAACCACCACCACCACCATCATCACTATAATCATCATCATTATCATCATCATCACCCTCGTCGCTGTGGTCGTTATAATTCCCATGAATAAGTATAATACACTGCCCATATCATGGACCTCCACCGTTAACATCAAGCCACTGTGGCCACCATCGATCCTCTACAACTGAATCTGTATTTTCCATCAAATTTATTAATACGACGGTATCATCTCCACAATCATTCTTTATATCACGTACATTAGCACTAACAGTGAACTAATAAGGGTTCTTTTATGGCGGGGGAGGGGGGTTGCTCGACTTATTTGTAATAGTAGTGAAATCTACCTCAAATCACATCTGTTATCCTTAATAAATGCTGCAAACATCGGATTTCCCTCCAAATACAGCAAAATCTATTGCTACAAGAGTTTGCAACAAGAATCTTCCAGATCAAATACAGAAACGGAATACCAACAATTCTGTTTGCGCAATATGAGTTTTCCTGGGGTTAATCAACAGCAGTATTACTATTGGCTTTGGCAAAAGTCACTAAATGCAAATATCTCATAGTCATAAATACGAACGGTACTACAACCGCCTACATCATTGCTTGTATGTACCTTCGATACGACAATCACATTGACTATGGTCAGTACAAGTTTCTATACTAACGGTAATATACTATCTATACCATTGCCACCACAATGATGTATAATATTGGCATTATCTATATATAACATAAGTTCTGTATCGTCATATACACAGTTTCCTGTACTGTTGGCAAATCAGTCAACCATAACATTTCTACCACGACCACCAATACCGTTGTCAGTAAAACAATTTATACCATTGATATCACATCCAGCTTAACCCCTGGTACCGCAACCATCCACACTATTACCAGTTCTGTGTCATACGCCTTTGGTAGCACAGTGACATATACAACGACTATCACTGCCTCTAATGCTGCCGCTAACACAATCATTGACGCCATCATCATTCGCAACGCTTTCACCACATGCATCAGTAACGTCATTATCTATGCCAGTCTCATAATTCACATTGCCACAAGCAATAGCAAAAGCAATGGCAGCGGCAACAAAAACAAGAACAACGACAACAACTACAACAGCAACAGAAGCAATAACACCAAAAACAATAGAAACAACAGCAGTAACAGCAACAATCACAACAATAACATCAGCAGCAGCAACAATAACAACAGCGATAAGGTTGAAAAGTGTGTTGATGTCACTTTTACCTGTAAGAACTCCGTATCAACCCAACCACTAAATGTGGTATATGCTATCATTATTATTATTACCATGACCGTCTCCATAATTCATAATAACTGAAACAAGACAACACTGTCTCCCGAGCTGCTAGAAACGGCAGTCATATTTCATTTAAACCACAATTTGCCTCAGTGGTTCTCAACCGTTTTCTGCCTATGGACCCCTTTGGTTTAAATTTTATTCGAATGGAAACCCCATAACCGTTTGATGTTTAGAAATCTTATAATTTAATAATGAAATATTTGGAATTGTCTAAAAAAATATTAAAGATCTTTGTGTATTGTAGAAGTACAACTAATTTATTGCAGATAAATTTTAACGACAAAATGTTATATGGGATCTCATGGTTCATATGGACCCTAAGGGTCATATGGACCCCGGTTGAGAACCAGTGCTTTACCGTCTTAAAATATAGGACACCCTGAATAAATTACTCCATAGAATACTCTAGCTAAAAAGAAAAGAGAGACAAACAGAAAGTCCATAACCATGTTATTTTTTAGGTCGTAGTTGCCACAAGGTTAACCAACAATAACGTTTAGAAATAAAACAGCCATAGTTTTACTTCCCTTGGTCACTACTACTGGTTCATCTGTCTCCATTGTATTCACTAATGTAAGATATCAGAGCGTCGGAAAAATGCCTTGCGGTATTTGATCCGACGCATTACGATCTTAGTTCAAATAATTCCTTGCAGAGTGGATAAAGTATCATACGCACACGCACACACACACACACACACACACACACACACACACACACACACACACACACACACACACACACACACACACACACAAACACACACACACACATGCACACACACATACACACACATACACACACACATTCACACACATGAATATTCGGCAATACAGCAAACTTTACCCTTAATGAAAAAAAACTTGCTTTTATCCAAGATATAATCGGAATCTCACTTGTTTCATTCACTTATGTGTCCCTTTTTGCATATATTTATGCTGGATGCCTTTAAGTCCTGTAAACTAAGCAGTTCCACAACCAGAAACCTATAAAATGAGTACTAAATAGAAATATGTACTGGAGTTGATAATAGGAGCGATTAAACGTTCAGTGGACTTTCCTTGATATGACAGCAGCTCAGTGACTGAACCTAGTTAAAAAACGAAAAAAAAACAAAAAAAACAGTCGAAAATAAAAGAACACACGACCAACAGGAAGTTATAAAGAAGTGACGTCTTTAACACTAACCATGATAACAGAAATAACAATCACATATATAACTAATATTTATGACTCACCAAATAATTAAGACAATAAATGCAATTAGATTTACAGTAAATATTTCGTTATTAGGCATGAATGATTTTTAGGTGGTGGTGGTGATGATGATGATGATGATGACGATGATGAGGATGATGATGATGATGACGACGATGATGATGGTGGTGGTAGTGGTTCTGGTGGAGGTGGTGGTGGATCCTTTGACAGTTTCGACGAAGAGCATTTAGTAGTTTTTGCTTAATTGAACAGTCTACTCGGTTAAATAAACGTGTATTTCATTAACGTTAAAGGCACGTGCCCCACTAACATAATTTTCAAATGGAATGAGATTGACAATACACACACACACACACACACACACACACACACACACACAATTCAGTACTTTCGAATTACATTAGAATCCATGTAATGGGCTTCTATAGTTTCCTCCTACCAAGTTTTCCTTACAAGTTTTCAATAGACCCGAGGGTATGGTAGAACATTTGCCCTGCCTCGCGGTGGAATCGAACTCGGGAACCTATGATTGCAAAGCGAACATCTTGACCACTAGGTCGTGTGTACCTGCATTTGAAGATGCACGCGAAGTCAAAGGATTCTTGGGATTTTTAGTTTTCTGATGACAAAAATAGTTGTAAATATAAATTTGACATGTAATTTGATAGCAGTCGTAAAAGAGCACCTAATTATAACAATAGCACGCGCAAATGCAAGAACGATAGAAACAGTAATGGAACACTGGCAGCAACGGCAGCAGCAACAAAATAAAACAAAAAAGAAGTAAAACAAATCCGAACGAACATCAGAGATGCTAGAAATCGCAACCAAATTTCCCTAAAATCGCACATTGTAAGATGAACTACAGATTGGATAAAGATAGGTTCTGTTCTACAAGATGATAGAACGGTCTTGGTTGGAATAGACCTGATTGTAGGTCAATAAAATGTAATGAGTGTAATCAGGACATCACTAGATTGCGAAGGTGATCCATGTTTTGTAAACAACTTGCACATGCAAGTGCTACCAGTCGAAACCTCCGCATACCGGAAGCCAGCAAGTGTATGGGGTCATCAGGAGAGAATGCGTCACGTTTCGGGGCCTACCTCTCGACGGCATCATTGCGCCCCCCCCCCACTCACTGATGCTTAACCTGCTAGCAGTAGACGATACTCGATGACAATGGTGAGAAACACAAAAGGACATTAGAGAATAATTAAAATGTTCATATTCATGTATTTGCTATGATTGCTGTGAAACTTTTGTTTTTGATACTCAGAGATTGAAAAGTAGCGACAAAGACTCTTCTACTCTGTGACTGGTGAACAGAAGGGAAGAAATTATCTTAAGAACGGAAACCTGAGAGCTTGCAACAACGTGGACTATGTTAACCAGCCTCAAGGATCGGGTGGTGGTATTAAACTGGGCGGCGGATGAAGTGTACGACACAGACACAGTTCAACCACTTTATTGCCTTATCAGACTGCTGTGCTTAAAGAACGTATCCAACATTCAAGACACCCCAGCTCTCGGGCATCCTGCTCCCTGCACCCAAAAGCCCAAATCCAACAAAAGATGCTGTTGGCAATTTTCAAGCTTTCTCATAATAATCGTTTCTTGTCTATATTTGAGCTAACACGCTATCTGAAAGAAAGCGTTTAGCAGTGATCAGTGCTTTATTTTGAGACGTTATTTAGTGTATATTTTTGTACAGAAGATAGATGTTAAATACCAAAATAGATTCATCTCACCGCGTGAATCAATTCGTACAGTCGCTGATAATCAATGTCCGTAGTCACTGTTGATGGTCTCCCATTGCATGGTTTGCTTTCAATATTCTATTCCCCTTCTTTAAACTTCTTTATAAATCTGTGTACATTATACTTATCAGTGGTATCGTCTCTGTAAACAACCAGTAGCTTTCAATGAATGCCGGACAGCCTGCTGACATTACGCCTTCGTCGAACTCTTGGTGATGGTACGTTGCTTTTATTCCGACACCCATTGTTTGCCTTGAGTGAAGAAAGAGAGAGGCGTTACTCTACCAGAATATAGATTTAATTAGTTATACTCACTTTTGCATTACTTTGGGTGCAAAACTTCTACATACATACATACATACATACATAC
Source organism: Octopus bimaculoides (assembly GCF_001194135.2). Classification (NCBI taxonomy): domain Eukaryota; kingdom Metazoa; phylum Mollusca; class Cephalopoda; order Octopoda; family Octopodidae; genus Octopus; species Octopus bimaculoides. Next base: position 39,325,004 of record NC_068997.1, read on the forward strand.
ATACATACATACATACATACACTGAACCATACCTGCGCGTGTTAAATTTCCATTAGAAGCATAACGTGCCGACATTTAAAAACAGTAATCTTTAGATAAATTAATCTGAGATACACTACGCCTGCAATAATGGGGTTGAGATGTCGTGGCATGTCTTCTTTTTTTATTTTGATAGCATGTTTTGGTGCGAGGAGCAGGGTCCACGCCGAGCTTCTGAGACCTCTGAAACTCAACGACTGTATGAGACTTGTACTGAGATTGGATTCGAAGAAGGTTACCTGCTGGGGAATAGTCATGAGTTGTTTGAGGGAGACAGAATGTTGGTGGTGTAAGGGGAAGAGATAAGTGAATTGGCTGGTGTACGGAACAAGTTAGTGCCGAGGAACAGAGATAATCGTCGTAGCCGTAGAGAAGGCGAAGAAAAAGCAAGGGTGGTGGGGGAGAAAAAAGATAGAGAGGGAGAGTGAGTGAGAGTGGGAGAATAAAGTTCATCTATACACCAAAAGCTAAGCTATATTCATCAACCAGTGGCTTTGCTCTGTTTATGGTCGAGGATGTCTGTGCGCGTTTCGGCAGCACCGTACTAGTTGTGGGAGTAATACTGCATAGTGGGTAATCATTTTCCAGTTCTGAAAGTCTCTGTCCTTAAATTGCAGCCTTTGTAAAGTTAAAAATCCTCAGCAATAGTGTGACTTAACGTTTGGAGCGATCTCAAAGCCTCTACTTTCACACTGTCCATCTTTAAGGGCGTGTAAAGCATTACGATGTTTTATTGATATAATCAATATTTAAATGTCATTGGGTGTGTTCTGTTAGGGCTATTCCAGGTTAAGACTATATAACATTGTTTGTCTTCTTGCTAGTTTCGTCGCTTCATTTTATGCATGGCTCTGTGATGCAAAACTTTTTATTTATTCAGAACAGAATTATATTTTGCGCTTTCAGTCAATAAGTTATATTGATAATATACAATTTTATCATATTTACTACCAACAATATTTCAAATCTGATTATATACAAAAATAAATGTAATCAATACTTTAGACACGTATTAGCAAATGTTGAAGATCATTTAATCGTATCATCTGATAATTTAATGAAAAGGTTTTTAAAATATTTCATAAATCTTTTATAGTACCGAGCTACTCAGATTTATATTTTGGTATAATGCAATAATGTTCTTTCTTTCCTTTTTAAATATTAACAAGGGAAAAAAATCTGCTTCTCAAGCGTGATCTCATTATGGGATATTTAGAATTCAAAACAAGAAGAGGCGATGTATCTCACCACTTTGATGGTGAATTGTAATTAAATAATTTTGGCAAAGTGGTAGGTGATGTTGAGTATAGACTAAAAGACTTAGAGGTATAGACTATTTAAACTACAAATATTACAAAGCTGTAACAGTTAACAAAGATCCGACAATTGATAGATTTCTTTTCTTCACAATTTGTTGCCTAGTCTGTATGCATTCAAACATCTGTATCTGCAAAATCTTCATCTTGTGTGTGTGGGTGGTGGTGAGTGTGGAGGCGTGTGCATGTGTGTGTGATGGTGGTCGTTGGGTGAGTGTGTAGGTACGTGCGTCTATCTATCTATCTATCTATCTATCTATCTATCTATCTATCTATCTATCTGTATATGCATGTATATATATATATATGTGTGTTTATATATATATATGTGTGTGTGTATGTAAGTATTATAAGACAAGGCATAAATAATGGTCATTACATATTTTTCTTTATTGTAGTAAATTTGTCTTACACCTGTTTCCAAACTATGTAGGTATATATGTATATATATATGCGTGTGTATCTCTCTCTTTCTTCACTAACACGCTCATACACACACATACGCACACATACTCTCACACATACACACACGCATGTAGAAGTTGTTTTTTTTTTTCATGTATTCATTCAATGTACGGATGTACTTCCTCAACATTTGTTGAGCACTGTGCTAAAAACACATCGCTATGACTAATTATGATGTACCCTGTGGAGCAAGGACGTGTTATCGAGTATATCTACATTTATAAATAACACACACACACACACACACACACACACACACACACACACACACACACACACACATGCTTAGTTAAACGCGCAATTATTTATAGATGTAAACAGACATGTATTCTATGATGTATATTAAACAATTTTGCATACAATGTATATGGACCTGAGAACTTCATTGTGAAAAGCATTAGACATTTATGTACGTGTATAATGTTGTGAACAAATATCCTACTTATGCGTACGAATTGCCTAAATACATATAACATATACATGTGTTTAAGAAAAAGAGGAAAAAAACGTTGAATTTTTCTTGAGGTTCATTTTTTAAAGACTTTATTAGATTTTATAACAGAAATTGTAAAACCCCAGAAGAATTTTATTGTGAAATCCTAAAAGATAACTAAGGTTTAAGTGAACAGACAGAATAATAAAGCTTGAATCCAGAAGCATAATAAAGACCTTTCTGAAAGGTGCTATATTTGACTATAATATTAATATTGCAGAAATGGAAATTTTAAATAACACATAAATATGTATTAGAAAATTGAAATATTCAAAATAGCAACTTGGGCGCATAATAGATAAAATGAAGTTTTAAAAATAATAAAAATTCAATAAATGAAATATAATAATGGAAAATTTTAAAATAAATTGGAAAAATGATAAAAAAGATTTTTAAAATAAATTTATGAAATATATTTTTTACTTGAAAATAATAAATGAGGATAAAAAAATCAGAGCAATAAGGAAAATAAATTTAAAAAGTATACATAAATAAAATTATATATAAATGAAATGTAAAATAAAGTAAAAGTTTGAAAGGGGCAAGTAAATGAACTAATGCTGCATGTAGGCTAGTGAGGGAGGGGAGGGTGAACGATGGACCAGACAGGTGGGAGAATGGTGGTGGGGGATAAGCCATTGGGCGGAGGGGATGGAGAAGAAGAAAGGGGTGGTGAAGGGTGGAGGAGTGATTGGAGAAGGGAAGAATAGAAGAGAGAGGTGAGAGGGAGAGAGAAGGAGGATGGAAATAGGTGAGATGGAAGACAATCGGAAAGGGAGAGAGAAAGTGTGAGGGTGAGGAGAGATGAAAGATAGAAAGTGAGGAAAACGACTGAATAGAGAGTGAATGATAGTGTAGATAGATAGGAAAACAGATTGAGCGAGAGAGAGAGAGAGAGAGAGAGGGAGTAAAAGAGAGGGAAAAGTTGGAGGAATAGGTAGAGGTAGATTTTGATGAAGAGAGAAGAAAGAGGAAATAGGGGTGGGGGAAGGAAAATATGCAAAAGAAGGAGAGGAAAGTAGGGAACTGATGAGGGATGGCGTGAAGAACGATGGGATAAAGAATATGGTAAGGACAAAGAGTAGAATTGGGTGTAAGATGAAAAGTTTGGGAGGCTGGATTAGAGGAAGACAGAGAGAGAGAGGGAGAGAGGGGGAGAGAGAGAAGGAGGGAGGGAGAGAGCTTGTAAAATGAGGGAGAGGGGTGCATAGTAGGGTGAGGAAGATTAAACAGTGTGAGTAGGGGTTAGCAAGAGAGAGAATAGTGGGGGGATGATAAGAGACGAGGAATTAGGTAAAAAGTAGAAAAGGCATGAGAGGGAAATTTTTGAAGGGGGTAGAAAGAAAGGTGGCGGGATAGGGGCGTGAGAGACCTTGATAAGAGTTGCAAAGAAGGTGAGAGGGGCAGGGTAAATGAGTAGAGGGTAGTAGAGGCAGAAAGGTAGGAGACAATAAGGGTAGGAGACGAAATGATGGGTATATGATTAGAAGAGGATGAGGTAAAAAGGGGGCAGTTAGATAGATGTGAGGGGGAAGGGAGGGAGGGAGGAGGATAGGAGCCGGTAAGAGAGTCAGGGAAATATTAATAAGTCAGAATTGTGTGTATTTATCAGTATATATGACCTGTGTGTGCATGTGTGTGTGTGTGTGTATGTGTGTGAATGTCTCTATGTACGTGTCCATATATGTGTGTGTATCCAAACATACACACACACACACACTCAAACATACACACACACGCACTCACATATGTAGGAAAGCATGTGTGATGTATGCTTCAACACATACCTAACTCACACACGTATCAACACGCGCGTAATCCAACTATATATATATATATGTATATATATATATATATATATATATATATATATATATATAT
>NC_068997.1:39330755-39333955 GCF_001194135.2 Octopus bimaculoides
TATATATATATATATATATATATATATATATATATATTGTCAGATGTGAGGAGTAGGATGAGGTTGACAAAAAGACATGCAGTAGTAGTAGTAGTGGTAGTAGTAGTTGTAGTAGCAGTAGGGGTAGTTCAGACAGAAAAATCAATGTTACTAGTCTCAAAGATTGAAGAGAAATTACAACAGTAGTAGTGGAAGCAGCAGCTACAACAACAACAACAACAACAGCAGCAACAACAACGACAACAATAAGGATTCGAGAGGGGATTAGTCGATGGCACTGCTTCCAGTTCTTGAACGGTATTTTAATTTAACAACTCCTGAGGAACGAAAAGCGAATTTAACCTTGGTGGGATTTGAACTCAGAAAATAATGAGCCGGAATGAATGCCACAAAACATTTCTCCCGACATTTTAACGATTCTGATTTCTCACCGGTCTTAATTGTTTCTAATTTTAGCAAGAAAAAATAGCAATTATTGTGGAAGGCATTAGTCGATACCGCTGCTACCTTTTTTTATCGACCACGGAGGGATGGAGAAGCAAAGTTGTCTACAGTGGGATTTGAAGTCAGAATGTAACAAGTTCTAGAGGACAGACATTCTAATGACTCGGCAAAATGATGACAATTTCTAGTTTTGACATAGTTACACGGCAAATTTTAATGGATGGCGTAAACGATTGTCGAACCAGAGCAGATGAATGTCGGATTTGCTATCGATGTTCTTTGAATCCTGATATTGTCAAAAGGCCAGACATTGTGTGAAGGTCCCAATCGATTAGATAGACACCAGTACTTGAATGCTACGTATTTTGTTAATGCAGTATCAGGAATCCAGGTCAATGCTAAAAGGATGGCGTAACAATATTAAATGTTCAACAGAGTTACAAAACCACAACGTGGATATATATACATTATTTACATTATTTACATTTGTAAATAATGTAAATAATGTACATAATTCTTCATCTCTTAAATATAGAACTGTGGATGTATATAGTTAACCTCCATACTTGACGCCATAAAGGTGAAAAATCATTCACGACATGCGGTGAAATTTAAACTCACAGGCGTCAAGAGGTGTATTTCAATGGTCCAATCAGATCAGGTCTCTAGGTAATTAAAATTATTAGGATGGAGATAACGTCACGCATTTAGCTAGTGTCGATAGTAGTGGGGCCAATATTTCAGTGGTGTTTATGTTGTTGTTCTTGTTTAGGCCCAGATCAGCGCCGATTGAGTGGAACTATGATCAAAGACACTCCAGTTCCGACCGGAGGGCACTGCCAGTTCGAGATAAGCTCTACAGTCAGGGGTGTGCAGTTAGTCTGACTTCTCCGAGATGCACGCGTAGTGATGAAACCGTTCTGCATGCTCTCGTACAGTGTCCGCGTACTGCTGACTCGTGTAGCATTGTCGAAGAGTTATTGTCACGTGTAGGACGGATCTGGCTATTGTCCGAGTCCATTGTGAAGATCACCCCGCCTCTTTCCTTTAGCCAGTAAGGGAGGGAAAATTTTCTCTGTTAGGTGGCTATGGCAAAAGAAGTGTGGTGGACGCGATTGAATGTATTGAAGACGGGTACCTCTTTGGCCAAGGTCTGAATAGGAAAGTGAGGCTGGGGAGGGCGGTACTTTCACCCAGTAAGTTCGTTGAAAGGTATGTGAATGTGGAAAGAATGGCTTGCGCGAATGGGACTCCTCTAAGTGTGCGCCTGCAGGTCAGATGGAAGGCAGAGGAGAGGGTACCTTCCTGAGGAGCTGTTGGTGTTAAAGGGTCCAAAGTGCGTGAGGTTTTTGTGGTCACCTTACGGTGGAACTCTCTCCTGTCGTGGAAGCACATTGTTAATTTAATATCTTGTTAATCGTTGTGTTTGTCTGCTGTTTACACATTTAACCTTACTGTCCCACGTCTGTATATCGTCCTCTATGTTTTGTGTTCAGCGCTGGTGGCCAATAAAGTAAGTTTTATCAATAATATTGATACGCTAACTTTTTGTTTTTGTACATATCTGTTGTGTGCGTCACACTTACTACAAAGAAGTGGTAAAACGAAAGAGAAGAGGACAGAGAGGAAGTCAGACAGAAAGAGAGAGAGAGAGAGAGAGAGAGAGAGAGAGTGAGAGAGAAAGGAGAGTGAGAGAGAAAGAGAGAATGAAAGAGACAGTGACTGGTGACAGCGTTCGTTTTGTGATTTTAAATGTTTATCACATCGCAAGAGAAGTAGATACATAGATACATATACACATTGTTAAATCAAAAGCGTGAGAGAAGATGGACACAAAGGAAGTGAAAGAGAAAGAGAGAAAGTGAGAGAGTAAATACATAAATCCAAAGAAAAGTTCATACATAGATACATACACACAACAAATATTAGATGTTAATTTCACTTTTCATTACCACACGAGGATAAAATTAACTCGCAAATGGCTGAATACTACACAGACATGCATAACATTAACGTAGTTCTCAAGGAGATTCCGCCTCACACAGAATATGACAAGGCTAGCCCCTTTGAATCACAGCTACAACTCGAGACATATATATATGAATGTATTTGTGTAGGCTCATAGTTTAGGTTAGTTAAAACATGTTTGCAGTAGTAAGTATCGCGTGGTGGAAATAAATACAATTACCAAACTTTCATTCATAAATCCATTTACTATTTCATTCTTTTGCATTTCAATTTGTACATTAAGGTTCTTTGAATATGTACAATGTATTTTAAGGTTAAATAGTAATTCTGTTTACGTTTGTATAACTGAGATATTTTGCTTGGATTATATAGTCATTGGTGTTACATTACCTTCTATATTCTGTAACTATCACAATATACTTTTCTAGGCCTGATTTTTTTTTGTGAGGAGGGGGCCAGTTGATTAGATCGACCCTAGTACACAACTAGTACTTAATTTATCGAACCTAGAAGGACGAAAGGCAAAGTCGACCTCGGCAGCATTTGAACTCAAAACGTAAAGACAGACGGTCATAATATACAAACATTTCTCATGGCACCAGCACACTGTTTACAGATGCTTACATTTATACTTTCCGTGATGCTTACATTTTTTGTTTCTTCTTCTTCTTCTTCTTCTTCTTCTTCTTCTTCTTCTTCTTCTTCTTCTTCTTCTTCTTCTTCTTCTTCTTATTATTATTATTATTATTATTATTGTTGTTGTTGTTGTTGTTATTATTATTATTATT